>NC_053425.1:58524270-58607352 GCF_007990345.1 Gossypium hirsutum | reverse complement strand
CCGATACTGGTTCCTATAATGTTTCGTTATTCCATATGAAATAATTCATCAACGGTTCATACATAATTTATTCACTATTTAATTCCACTCTACGAATTCTGTGATTTTCCAATCCACACCACTGCTGTATCAGCTCTTTTCAAAGTAACCTTACCTAATTGGGGTTTCATGGACCAACTAGCCTTGTCAAATAAGCCACATATACATACTTAGCATTCTAGTGGTGATCATTTCCAACACTCCATTCCAACATAGTTACATCATGAAACCATCTATACATTCATAAAACGAATGGTCTAATGCATACTCCACTCTACAAGCCATTTCGCGATGGCTGTACACTTATACATTCATAAAGTACTCGAAAACACAACGGTAGTCCTATACATGCCATAACAAAATTCAACCAAAATATACCCAAAGAGCCTTTGATAGTGTGGGCGACTTCGACTTCAAGATCCCGAGTCCGATAGCGTGGAGAACCAAAAATCTATAAAACAGAGGAGCAATGTAACGAGTAAGCAATTTATGCTTAGTAAGTTTGAGCAAGGAATTCCAGCATGCACAAAGAATATCACACATTTAGCTAAACGGAATATTTCATAATACGCAATTTATCGATTTTAAACTTGCTTCACAACATTAACAACCCTTATACACATACACAATAGACTAACTTAGCCGAAGGCCGATAGCTCGTTTATCAACTGAGCGAACATTTATTTGTAAGGGCTCGATTTAATTCAACACATACGTAACATATCCCATATTGGGATGTTTTTCGAATATTCGCTGGAATTTTACAGCAAGCTCATTCGTTACCAATTCGCGTACCTTCGGGATTTAACCGGATATAGCTCCTCGTTCAAATGCCTTCGGGACATAGCCCGGTTTTAGTAACTCACACCATGCCTTCGGGACGTAACCCGGATTTAACAACTCGCACAATGCCTTCGGACTTAACCCGGCTTTAATAACTCGCACGAATGCCCTCGGGACTTAACCCGGATTTAGTATCTCGCACAAAGGCCTTCGGATCTTAGTCCGGATATATTCCTTAGCACAAAGCCTTCGGGACTTAGCCCGGACAGCATTCAATTAATCATACACATTAACAATAATTCATGGTACATTCATATTTCATTTTCGTTTACGAAACTCAAACACAAGGCACATATTGTCCTTGCACATTCGGCTCAATAGCCACACATAGAGCATGATTTAATCACATCGAAATTTAGGCTCTCTTACTCAAGAACTTACCTCGGGTGTTGTCGAACGATTCCGCTAGCTATTCAACCACTTTTTCCTTCCCTTTATCGGTTTTATTTCCCCTTTGCTCTTGAGCTTAATCAAACAAATAAATTGATTTCATCATTTAGGCATCAAAAGATGAACACAAGGCACTTAGCCCATATTTATACATTAGACATTAAAGTCTCATACATGCAAAAATCATGCATCAACACAACATATTAGCTAATTTCTTTCCCCTTGGCCGAATATGCATGTCCTTTTTGGGGTCGATTTCAACACTTAATACACACATATACACACTAGTAAGCATCCTCCCCCTTTTTATCAATTTAACACATGCATTGCTCATTAACATGCAAAGTTACATTCGGCCTTAGTACACATCTTGCTAGCCGATTCTTCTCCATTTAGCAACCAATGCACATATGTGCTCACACAAAAATGCTAAAAAGAAGGTTCAAGAATCATCAAGCCATCATCACATGCATCATTAACAAGCTTCATATTTTGCATGCAATGGCATTAACACAACCTCCACCTAGGCCGAATCTTAACTCATCCTCATGCCTCATCACCACAACATCAAACATCAACCAAGAATGATTCATCCATGGTCAAGTGCCATTTCCATCACATAGCAAGATTTAGACCATGGGTTAGGTAGAACTCAAGCTACAACTAAAACATGCATGCTCTCATGAACATCATCAAACATACTTAGCCTAGCTATGCATGGCCGAATCTCTTCACCTTTCTTCTTCTTTCCTCCTTAAAATTTTTGGCCAAGGATGAACCAAAGGATGAGAAATTTTTCTTTGTTTTTCTTCTATTTTGGCAATGAAGATGAGAAAAGGATAACAAATCCCCCCTTTTCTTCTTTAGCTCACGGCAATGGGGGGACAAACAACACACACATTTTTTTTTCTTTTGTTTTCCATTTTTTATTACCTATCCTTATTTTTTCTTCCACTAACAAACATGTTTCATGACATGTTTTCCATCCTTCCTTGTCATGGCCGCCACTACTCTTTAGGGGGGGAATTTGACATGCAAGTCCCCCTTTGTCACATGCACTAATAGGTCCTCACACATTGACCTATCACATTTTAGAATTTTCTCACATAAGTCCTATTGACTAAATTCACATGAAATCAACCAATTGAAGCTTGAAATTTCACACATTCATAATTACATATTCTACACAATAAGTATCACATTCAAACATTTCGGTGACTCGGTTTAGCGGTCCCGAAACCACTTCCCGACTAGGGTCAACTTTGGGCTGTCACAACTCTCCCCACTTAAGAAATTTTCGTCCCCGAAAATCTTACCGGTAAATAGGTTTGGGTATCGTTCTTTCATCGAGCTCTCGGTCTCCCAAGTTGCTTCCTCGATCCCGTGTTTGAGCCATAACACCTTTACTAGCGGAACTCTTTTGTTTCGCAACTCCTTCACTTCACGAGCTAGGATACGCATCGGTTCTTCTTCATAGCTCATGTCGACTTGAATTTCAACCTCTGATGGGCTAATTATATGCGATGGATCAGATCGATAGCGTCGAAGCATCGAAACATGAAAGACGTCATGAATCTTTTCAAGCTCCGGGGGCAAAATCAATCTATACGCAACCGGACCAACTCGTTCGGAGATTTTGTACGGCCAATGAATCTTGGGCTCAACTTGCCCTTACGGCCGAACCTGAGTATCTTTTTCCAAGGTGAAACCTTAAGGAACACTTTGTCTCCCACCTGATACTCGATGTCTTTTCGTTTCAAATCTGCGTACGATTTCTGACGATCCGTGGCTACCTTCAGACTTTCACGGATTACCTTTACTTTCTGTTCAGCATCTCTAATCAAATCAACTCCGAAAATTTTGCTTTCACCGAGCTCGGTCCAAAACAATGGTGTACGGCATTTACGACCGTACAAAGCCTCGTAAGGTGCCATCTTAATACTTGATTGAAAACTATTGTTGTAAGCGAATTCAATCAAAGGTAAATACCGTTCCCATGAACTACTGAACTCGAGGATGCAACATCTCAACATATCCTCAAGTATCTGAATTATCCTCTCGGATTGACCATCGGTTTGGGGGTGAAAAGCAGTGCTAAAATGCAGCTTGGTACCCAGAGCTTCTTGCAATTTCTTCCAAAATCGTGAGGTGAATCTCGGATCTCTATCCGACACGATAGAAACAGGTACCCCGTGTAATCTCACAATTTGATAAACGTACAATTCAGCTAGTTTCTCCAATGAAAAATCCGTACGTACGGGGATGAAATGAGCCGACTTAGTCAGTCTATCAACAATAACCCATATCGCATCCTTCTTACTTGCTGACAAGGGCAGTCCGGACACAAAGTCCATTGTGACTCGATCCCATTTCCACTCGGGTATCATGATCGGCTGGAGTAATCCTGAAGGCACTTGATGTTCCGCTTTCACTTGTTGACATATTAAACATCTCGAAACAAAGTCAGAGATGTCCCGTTTCATACCATGCCACCAAAATTGACGTTTCAAATCATTGTACATTTTCGTACTCCCCGGGTGAATTGACATTCGGCTACAATGGGCTTCGTTCAGAATCATCGAAATGAGTTCCGAATTCCTTGGAACACACAAACGATTTCTAAACCTCAAACAATCATCATCATCAATTTGAAACTCCGATTCCTCGTTCGGAAAACACTTAGCCCGTTTTGCAACCAATTCATCATCGACTTTCTGAGCTTCACGAATTTGGTGAGTCAATAATGGTTTAGCTTTTAATTCAGCTACTAACACACTGTCTGGTAGAACAGACAAATGCACGTTCATCGCTCGTAAAGCAAACAATGACTTCCGGCTTAAGGCGTCTGCAACCACGTTAGCCTTTCCCGGGTGGTAATCAATGACAAGCTCGTAATCTTTCAACAACTCAAGCCAACGTCTTTGTCGCAGATTCAAGTCTCGTTGAGTCATCAAATATTTGAGACTTTTGTGATCCGAAAATACATGGCACTTCTCACCAAACAGATAATGTCGCCATATTTTTAAAGCAAACACGATGGCAGCTAGTTCGAGATCATGGGTCGGATAATTCCTCTCGTGTGGCTTCAATTGTCTCGACGCATAGGCCACGACTCGACCTTCTTGCATCAATACGCAACCCAACCCAAGTAGGGATGCGTCACTATAAATTACAAACTCTTTACCTGATTCGGGTTGCACCAAAATTGGAGCTTCAGTCAAATGAGTTTTCAGTTGGTCGAAACTTTTCTGACATTTCTCCGTCCACTCGAACTTAACATCCTTTTGAAGTAGCTTCGTCATTGGTGTGGCTATCATCAAGAAACCTTTCACAAATCGTCGGTAATAACCGGCGAGCCCCAAAAAGCTCCGAACTTCAGTAACATTTCTCGGAGGTTTCCAGTCAAGTATGGCTGAAATTTTATTCGGGTCAACTCGAATACCCGACGCGGATACCACATGACCCAAGAAGCTAACCTCTCTTAACCAGAAATCACACTTACTGAACTTAGCATATAACTGCTTATCCCGCAAAATTTGCAGCACTATCCTCAGATGCTCAGCATGTTCGGTCTCGTCTCTTGAATAGACCAAAATGTCATCAATGAACACCACTACGAACCGATCCAAATACGGTCTGAAGATCCGATTCATCAAATCCATAAATACTGCAGGGGCATTAGTGAGCCCAAACGGCATCACTAAGAATTCGTAGTGACCATATCTCGTTCTGAAGGCAGTTTTGGGAATATCTGAATCTCGGATTCGCAACTGATAATAGCCCGATCTCAAATCTATTTTTGAGAACACTGAGGCTCCCTTCAGTTGGTCGAACAAATCATCGATGCGCGGCAACGGATATTTGTTCTTTATCGTCACTTTATTCAGCTGACGATAGTCAATGCACAACCTCATGGTTCCGTCCTTCTTTTTCACGAACAATACTGGTGCACCCCAAGGTGAGAAACTTGGTCGAGCGAAACCTCTATCCGTCAGTTCTTGCAACTGAGCTTTCAACTCCTTTAACTCGGTTGGTGCCATACGATACGGAGCTATCGAAATCGGCGTAGTCCCAGGTACAAGCTCAATACCAAACTCTACCTCCCGAACAGGTGGTAAACCCGGTAATTCTTCCGGAAAAACATCCGGGTATTCACAAACCACCGGCACAGATTCAGGTTTCTTTTCTAATTCTTTGTCACCAAGTACATACGCAAGGTATGCTTCGCACCCTTTTCTTACATATTTCTGTGCCAACATTGCTGATATTACAGCTGGCATCCCCTCTAAGTCCGCAGACTCAATTCGGACTACTTCGTTATTTGCGCATCTCAAATCAATAGTCTTGCTCTTGCAATTCACAATCGCATCATGCGCGGTCAACCAATCCAAACCAAGGATAACATCAAATTCATCAAACGGCAAGAGCATCAAGTTCGCCGGGAAACAGGAACCTCGAATTTCCAGGGGACATTTCTTACACACTTTGTCGACAAGCACGTAACGACCCAAGGGATTTGACACCCGAATTACGAACTCAGTAGACTCAATAGGTAAAGTCTTACTGGATGCTAAGGTTTCACATATGTAAGAATGAGTAGAACCGGGGTCAATCAAAGCAATTACATTAGTATCAAAGAGGGTGAATGTACCGGTAATAACATCAGGCGAAGAAGCATCCTCGCGGGCACGTATAGCATAAGCTCTAGCAGGCGCACGGGCTTCGGATCTGGTTATATCATCTCTAGATCCTCTCTGACCACCACCAGCATTGCCCATATTTCCAGATGGTCTACCTCGAGCAGTGGTAGCACCCGGTCTCCCACTCTGATTTGCATTCTGCCCCGACAACCTCGGGCAATCTTTAATGAAGTGGTCCACTGATCCGCATTTGTAACAGGAGCGGTCAGGAAATCTACAACTCCCCGAATGCCATTTACCGCAATATCGGCATTTCGTCCTGTCTCGACGTTCATTCCCAACACTGGCGACCGAAGTGCCTCGTGTACCCACAGGGGGTCGATCACGATCTCGTCCAAAAAGGCCCGAAGTGCCTCTAAACTGGCCCGCATCATCTCGAAATCTCTTCGATGTCTGTTGAAGAGACCTTCCCGAGGATCTTTTACGAAACTCTCCAGTTCCCTCATCAACTCTTTGCTTTTCTTTTCTAAGCTCTTCAGCTTTACAAGCTCGTTCAACAAGTACCACGAACTCTCGTATTTCAAGAACGCCAACAAACATCTTTATATCTTCATTCAGCCCATCCTCGAAGCGTTTACACATAATAGCTTCGGACGAAACACATTCCCGAGCGTATTTGCTAAGTCTAACAAATTTTCGCTCATAATCAGTAACCGACATGGAGCCTTGCTTAAGCTCAAGAAATTCCTTCCGTTTTTGATCAACAAATCTCTGACTGATATACTTTTTCCGAAACTCAGTTTGGAAAAACTCCCAAGTTACTTGCTCTCGGGGCACAATAGAAGTCAGAGTACTCCACCAATAGTAGGCAGAATCACGTAGCAAGGAGATAGCACACTTTAGGCATTCATCGGGTGTACAAGATAGCTCATCGAGTACCCGGATAGTGTTGTCCAGCCAAAATTCAGCTTGCTCGGCATCATCGCTATCCATAGCCTTAAATTCAGTAGCCCCATGTTTTCGGATTCTGTCAACTGGGGGCTTATTTGACCTTATTTGGTCCGTTACCGGTGGTATTGTAGGTGCGGGGGTAGTATTTGTCGGGAATGGAGGTTGTGGAACAGCCATATTAGTTCGAATGTATTGGTTAAACCAATCATTCATCACACTATAGAATGCTTGTCTAGCTTCATCATTCTGATTACTAGCATTAGGTTGAGAGTCCGCCGGCACTGTCCCTTGTGCGGGAGCAGGCGCTACACTCTCAAGATCATCAGCTACTTCTCGGTCACGATCGGGATCCATTACTATAAATAAACACATTTACGATTGTCAGAAATCACCACACTATCAAGTAATCACATAAAATGGCATGTATAGCTAGACCCAAAACATTACGGTAGTCCTAGAATCGACTAAACCGTAGCTTTGATACCAATAAAATGTAACACCCCGAACCCGAGACCGACACCGGAGTCGGACACGAGATGTTAACAAACTTTGAAAAATTTTTCCAGACACTGCCCAGTCTGAGTACTAGTCGCTTCAAAACTCATATCTTGAGTTTCACAACTCAAAAATCAGTTTTGTGATTTTTCCCTGAAACTAGACTCATGTCCCCACCTATGGATTTTTTTCTAGAATTTTTGGTCGGGCCAATTAGTACAGTTTATTAGTCAAAGTCTCCCATGTTACAGGGGTCGACTACACTGACCTTTTCCCATTACGACTGGGATATCTCTCTGTACAGAGCTTCAATACTGATGCCGTTTGTTTCTATGGAAACTAGACTCAGAGAGGAATCCATACATATATGGTATGACCCCTAATTATCTCTGGTCAATTTATAGTGAATTTCCGAAGGCGGAACAGTGAATCCAGAAACTGTTCTGGCCCTGTTCCACAAGAACCCGAATATCTCTTTCTGTACTGTTCCTATAATTGTTTCGTTACTTCCATATGAAAGTAGATTCATCAAGGTTCGATTACATAATTTATTCACTATTTAATTCCACTCCTACGAATTCTTGTGATTTTTCCAATCCACACCACTGCTGCTATCAGCTTCTGTTTTCAAAGTGAACCTTACCTAATTTGGGGTTTCATGGACCAACTAGGGCCTTGTCACACATAAGCCCACATATGATCATACTTAGCCATTCTAGTGGCTGATCATTTGCTCAACACTTCCATTCCAACATAGTTACATCATGAAACCATCTATACATTCATAAATACGAATGGTCTAATGCCATACTCCACTTCTACAAGCCATTTTCGCATGGCTGTACACTTATACATTTCATAAAGTACTCGAAAGACAACAACGGGTAGTCCTATACATGCCATAACAAAATTCAACCAAAATAGTACCCAAAAGAGCCTTTGATAGTGTGGGCGACTTCGACTTCAAGATCCCGAGTCCGATAGCTGGAGAACCAAAAATCTATAAAACAGAGGAGCAATGTAACGAGTAAGCAATTTATGCTTAGTAAGTTTGAGCAAGGAATTCCAGCATGCACAAAGAATATCACACATTTAGCTAAACGGAATATTTCATAATACGCAATTTATCGATTTTAAACTTGCTTCACAACATTAACAACCCTTATACACATACACAATAGACTAACTTAGCCGAAGGCCGATAGCTCGTTTATCAACTGAGCGAACATTTATTTGTAAGGGCTCGATTTAATTCAACACATACGTAACATATCCCCATATTGGGATGTTTTTCGAATATTCGCTGGAATTTTACAGCAAGCTCATTCGTTACCAATTCGCGTACCTTCGGGATTTAACCGGATATAGCTCCTCGTTCAAATGCCTTCGGGACATAGCCCGGTTTTAGTAACTCACACCATGCCTTCGGGACGTAACCCGGATTTAACAACTCGCACAAATGCCTTCGGGACTTAACCCGGCTTTAATAACTCGCACGAATGCCCTCGGGACTTAACCCGGATTTAGTATCTCGCACAAAGGCCTTCGGATCTTAGTCCGGATATATTCGCTTAGCACAAAGCCTTCGGGACTTAGCCCGGACAGCATTCAATTAATCATACACATTTAACAATAATTCATGGTACATTCATATTTCATTTTCGTTTACGAAACTCAAACACAAGGCACATATTGTCCTTGCACATTCGGCTCAATAGCCACACATAGAGCATGATTTAATCACATCGAAATTTAGGCTCTCTTACTCAAGAACTTACCTCGGGTGTTGTCGAACGATTCCGCTAGCTATTCAACCACTTTTTCCTTCCCTTTATCGGTTTTATTTCCCCTTTGCTCTTGAGCTTAATCAAACAAATAAATTGATTTCATCATTTAGGCATCAAAAGATGAACACAAGGCACTTAGCCCATATTTATACATTAGACATTAAAGTCTCATACATGCAAAAATCATGCATCAACACAACATATTAGCTAATTTCTTTCCCCTTGGCCGAATATGCATGTCCCTTTTTGGGGTCGATTTCAACACTTAATACACACATATACACACTAGTAAAGCATCCTCCCCCTTTTTATCAATTTAACACATGCATTGCTCATTAACATGCAAAGTTACATTCGGCCTTAGTACACATCTTGCTAGCCGATTCTTCTCCATTTAGCAACCAATGCACATATGTGCTCACACAAAAATGCTAAAAAGAAGGTTCAAGAATCATCAAGCCATCATCACATGCATCATTAACAAGCTTCATATTTTGCATGCAATGGCATTAACACAACCTCCACCTAGGCCGAATCTTAACTCATCCTCATGCCTCATCACCACAACATCAAACATCAACCAAGAATGATTCATCCATGGTCAAGTGCCATTTCCATCACATAGCAAGATTTAGACCATGGGTTAGGTAGAACTCAAGCTAACAACTAAAACATGCATGCCTCTCATGGAACATCATCAAACATACCTTAGCCTAGCTACATGCATGGCCGAATCTCTTCACCTTTCTTCTTCTTTCCTCCTTAAAATTTTTGGCCAAGGATGAACCAAAGGATGAGAAAATTTTTCTTTGTTTTTCTTTCTAGTTTTTGGCAAGCATGAAGATGAGAAAAGGATGAACAAAATCCCCCCCTTTTCTCTTCTTTAGCTCACGGCAATGGGGGGACAAACACTACACACACATTTTTTTTTTCTTTTGTTTTCCATTTCTTTATTACCCATACTCCTTATTTTATTCTTCCACTAACAAAACATGTTTCATGACATGTTTTACCCATCCTTCCTTGTCATGGCCGGCCACTACTCTTTAGGGGGGGGAATTTGACATGCAAGTCCCCCCCTTTGTCCACATGCACTAATAGGTCCTCACACATTGACCTATCACATTTTAGAATTTTCTCACATAAGTCCTATTGACTAAATTCACATGAAATCAACCAAATTGAAGCTTGAAATTTTCACACATTCATAATTACATATTCTACACAATAAGTATCACATTCAAACATTTCGGTAACTTGGTTTAGCGGTCCCGAAACCACTTCCCGACTAGGGTCAACTTTGGGCTGTCACATTCATACTCAATTAGATGGCCGAATGTATGTATATATGTACAATGTCAACTATAACATCATTTAAACACCTAATTTCATCTCATGAACACTTGATCGAATTTTCCTAATCTAGCATATTTTCACATCTATTTGTAACATCATGTAAATCCACATATAACTACATTTCTTAAGTTCCACATCTTAATGCCCATTATAGCCACTCCCATAGTCTAAATCTAACAATCGGCAACACCCACCTTTCCACTATGTTAGCCGAATACTCATTCTCTTCTTAGTCCTAAATTCGGCACCTCCAACAAAATAGCTTAACAATTTCAACTTTCATGCTAACATAACAAGCAACTTAACACATCCATATAACTAGCATGCTAATAGCATCAAGGTATCAACTAAAATTTTTTAAGCTCCTTAGCCGAATCCGAACTCTCCAACAACCCCAAATCCAACCATGGGATAGATAGAATTTAGACTCATCACCCAAAGGTTGTGTAAACTTCCAAAAATATCATTGAACATACCTTGATCTAAAGGACCACCTTGGCCGAATCTTGCTTCCTCTTCTTCCTCTAGTTACGACAATTGCAAAAGAAAGAAAACATGAACACTCCTTCTTCCCTCCTTATTAAGCATTCAAACTCCCTCATTTTCATGCCACAACATCAAACACTCCTCCTAGATACAAGCAATGGCCGAACTTCTTCAAAAATTTTCTCCCTTTCTTTTTCTTGGTTTTTCGGCTAGGAGATGGCAAGTATGAACACCCCTTTTTTTTGTTCACTTTCCTATTATTATTCCCATCATTTGTTAACCAAAAAAACCATATTAAATTAGAATGAGTGGAGCATCATCACTCCTTGGCCGGCCACCATGTATTTTATGGGTAATTTGACATGCAAAGCCATGCTTCCTCTCCCTATTATTAATTACTCCTTATAATTCATCTATCATCTTTTCTAACTTCGTCAACTAGGTCCTTTTCGAATTAATTCACATTCCTAAAGCTAATATTAAGCATTTAATTTCTCATATATTCGCTGTCACACAAAAATTTATGTAATTAAAACACAAAAATAAATTTTTGGCTCGGTAATGTGGTCTCGAAACTACATTCCGACCAGTGTTTAATTTGGGTTGTCACAATATATATATACTTATACCAATATTAGCCAATTTCAAATGGCCATTTAGAAGATGATTTACAAACCAATATAGGCTAACACATTAGGTCAATTTAATTATGGCACATAACAAAATGACCAAGTCCCTACACATGCCATAACTCAAAATGTTGAATTCATTGGTACCCAAAATAATAAGTTGATAGTGTTAGTGGATGTCCGACAATCTTCGATCCCTGAGCTAGCTTGGTGACAATATAAGGCAAGGGGAAAGAAAGGGGAGTAAGCCATATAGCTTAGTAAGTTCCTATGCAAATAATGTGCTTAATATCCAAACATTTAACATGATGATAATTGGCATAATTATTATTAAGATCTTATAATCATAACTCTTACCGAGGGTTCATCACATATCGAGCTCATTACATATGAGTTTTACGTTCATACCTGAGTCATCCCAATTGGATTTACACACAATTCATCTTTGACATTATCGTTAAATTACCCATTGAACCACTTGGAATACTAAAGGATACTCGGGAGTCCCATACACATGATACTGTACCAATGCCATGTCCCAGATATGGTCTTACATGTAATCTCGTATCGATGCTAATAGCCCAACTATGGTCTTACACGAAGTCTCATATCGATGCCATATCCCGGATATGGTCTTACACATAGTCTCATATTGATGCCATATCCCTTATATGGTCTTACATATAATTTCAGTAACCCTAATGTCATGACATTTGTATCCTACCTATTCCTAAGGTTCAACCAAGATTTCACGCTTGTCAAAACTTTGTTGAATACGTCCAAGGGTCAATCACAATTCATACAATAATAAAGCATTTAAAACATAATTAAAACAATGCATTATTTACATATGAACTTACCTTAGTACAAAAATAGTAGAAATGGGACCTAATTGTCAAACACTTTTTTCCCCTGATCTAGGTCTGAACCTCATTTCTCTTGATCTATAATAACAAATTTAATTCATTTAATATTCACATTGTTCAATTCAGCCCAAAAATAACACTATGGAAGAAATTACGATTTTTGCCCCTAAACTTTGACAATTTTACACTTTGGTCGCTAGGCTCGTAAAATGAAATGGATTCAATTTCTTTGATTCCCAAGCCTAGTCGAACTTCTTTCATGCTAATGACAGCCCACATTTTCCCTTCTTTTACATTTTTACTACTCATTTTATAACTTTCTACAAATAGGTTCTTTCAAGCATTTTCATTGAAAGTACTTAGCAAAATTCTTTTTCAAACATCAAACTTGCATAATCTACCATTAAACATCAAAATACACACATGTCTAACATGGTTCAGACCCTAGAATTTAATCATTTCTCAAATGTAACACCCCAAACCTGGCCCGAAAGTTTGGCTCAAATCTGGCGTGTCACATTGAAGTGTTTTTCAAAAACCATGTTTCCATTAAAAACCCTTCTTAATAATTAAAAATGTAACACCCCAAACCCGGCCTAGACGTTATGACCGGATCTGATGCGCCACATCGAAGTGTTCAAAACATTCCGTATTACTTAGTTTGGAAAACTTAGTTGGTGTTGTAAAAGACACTTTTAAAAGTAGGTTAAAGTGAATGGAAGCTGTGCACCAGGTAGGAAACCAAGAAGAGGAGGTGAGTCCGTCGGACTGCTTAAGTACCAAGCTCCCTTCGGATCCAATCCTAGACATGCACACCGCCATTGCCACACTCTAACATCTCGTATAATTTTGAGAAAACCGTTTGGTTATGTCCATCTTAAGAAAATGATTAAGGTTGAAAACGTTTGCTTAGCGGAAGTCTTACTTGTATTCGTCTTATTTTGAAATCACTTAATGTTTTTGAAAACGCGTCCTAGAGCTAATCCATCTCGTTAGTTATCATAGTTCAGTTTTATCATAATAGAATTAAATAATAAAGAAACAAACCAAAGCATAAAAATAATTAAGCGGCCTTATTACATTTAAAAACCCAAAACCATAAACGAAAATATGGGAAAATCTAGTTCACCAGAAGAAAACGAATTTGCAGAAAACGTGTGGCCACACCGAATCCTGCCCAGCTCCAAGTCCACCAACTAGGGCTCACCTGCAAGGATGGAAGAAAAAGGGGTGAGTTTGGGAAAACTCAGTGTATATAGAAACCCATCCAAAGCCCAAATCAGCTCGAGCCCATTGGGCCTAAGCCCTATTCAGATCACAGTACACAGTGGACTGAAGCCCTTTTCAGAATACAGTAGCAAGGCCTTAGCCCCTTTTTACATAACAGTGTGGCCCATAGGCCCAGTTCAGTAACATAGGTAACAATAGTAGTAATGCATGCAAACCCATCTGGGGAGACTACTCAACCCACCAACCGCTACACTGCCCCCGTACCAGCCCTACACTCCATGTGGGGAATATCTCAACCCACCCAGCCCTACACTCCACAGTTGCAGCAACGCTGCTCAAATATCAGTAAGTTGAGGCAAAGCCTCCAGTACGTGGATGAACCACTTTCAATACTTCCTCCATCAATACCCCAATCCCATGCAACAGATATTAATAAAAGCATATCATGTAAAATACAGTATTAATCAATCATGTAGTTTAGCCAATTTAAACCCTAGGGGTATATTGGTAATTTTACTCCTTAGGGGTAATTCTCGTAACTTAGCAACTACACAAGCTGCTTCAGCAATTTTCAACAGTTTTATGCAGTTTGGTTCCACCATCTAACTAACAGGCTAATTTGCCCATCTCTTACCCATATTGGTCCGTAAGCCCATTGGGCCCAGTTTTGGCCCATCGAGTCCCTCTTTTTTTGAAGTACGTTAAGACGTCACACAAACTTACTTACCGCCTTGCGGTGCTAGATCTAACATTTACTCTACATCTTGAGAGCATTCGCATACTCACAAGCCCATGAAATGTCAGAAATTTCGGCATTTCGGCTTTTGCCGAATTGAACTAAGAAAGGGTGTTCGGTACACACCTGATTCGCGACGACTGCTACTGAGATCTCTTCTGATGTCCTGCAATTGATTAGCATAGTTCTTATTTACAAACCATAATCACTAAACCCCAAAACTTACTCATCCATGCTCAAACCATGTCCCTAAAAGCCTTTGAAACCTTACCTTTTTGCCAAAATCGATAGCTAGCTCCAAATCCAATTGCTCCAACAACCCACGCCTTCAATCCAACACTTAAGAAGACACTAATCATTGACAGAAAACGTGAGTTAAAAACCCTTAGAGCCACATGCCCAAATCAACAGCCTCCCTAGATTTTAGGGACTTCGGCTTTTCCTAACTATGTAAAATAGAACCAGATCTGAGATGATGAACACTTACCCCTTACTCCTTTTTGATCTCCACGCAATCTGGTGTAGATTTATCTTTCAAACAATGGTAGAACTCGACTCCCGGAGTTTTGAAGTTTCGGCTATAAGCCCCCAAATCTATGGTTTTTCGGCTTTTGGGTGATGAAGGATATGACAAAGTGGGGCTATAACCTTGATGTAGAATTGCCTACAGGTATCTAGGGTTTAGAAAAGATGATTGTCGTTTATTAGGCACAAAAATATCGAAGGATTTGGCTTGGAAGAAATTGGCACAACTAATGTATTTTTCGAGGTTTCGACTTTTGTGGTTTCGGCACAAGTGTTGATGAACAGCAGGTTTGATGAACGGTTTTGAAGAAGAAAAATGAAGAAAGAAGAATAGAGAGAATGGTGTTTTCAGCTAGAGAGGAAAAAGAGAGGAAAGAACAACCCTAAGGTGTTTAAGCAGAAGAAAACGGCACCACTCAATACCCTAAGTGCCGAAATACTAACCAATACCCCTCTACCGAAATCCCCTTTCTAATTCCCCTAATTCGGCCAACTCTTAGCCTCTCTCCAAATCCCTTAAATCTCTCCCCTTATCACTCCTTAATCCAAGCGTTTGGACAGATTCAAACTCTCCTTTAGCAGACTCCACCTGGACTCCAACACTACCCCTCCTGCACTTAAAAATAAATGCATCTATTTGTCAACACAGGGAATCGATCCCATGCCTTCCCCAATGCTCCACACGCCACCTTTTTAGGAGCCTAGTGGCGTCACCCTTGCCACTTTACTAAGGCTCTTTTTGTGATGCAATTTACCCATAACTCTATACAAGGGCCATCTAGCCAGAACCCCTAACTCCTAAGTCCAAAAATTCAAAAATTCAACCGGGTTTTGCCCAACACATGGGCCTTCTATAAGCCCATTTACCTACTCAAAATATTAATTTCACATCCAAATACAAAATTTTAAATCTTTACAAAATATTGAAAACCGCGAATAAATCCGAAAATTAGGATGTTACAACTCTACCCTTCTTAAAGAAATTTCGACCTCGAAATTTTACCTTATTAGAACAGTTGAGGGTACTGTTGACGCATAGCCTCCTCAGTCTCCCAAGTAGCTTCTTCTTTGCCATGGCTCCTCCAAAGTACTTTCACTAGTGGAACTGATTTCCTTCTCAACAGCTTGACGTCACGATCAAGTATTTGCACAGGTTCCTCTTCGAAAGTTAAATCTGATTGTACCTCGATTTCTGCAACTGGTATGATATGAGTTGGGTCAGATCGATACCGCCTCAGCATGGATACATGAAAAACGTCGTGGATACGATGTAGTTCTGGTGGGAACTCTAGCTGATAAGCCACTGGTCCAACCCGCTTAACAATTCGGTAAGGCCCAATAAACCGTGGGCTCAACTTACCCTTCTTACCAAATCTCAAAATTTTCTTCCAAGGGGAAACCTTCAAGAAAACCATATCCCCAACAGCGAACTCAATCTCTTTGCGCTTCAAATCTGCATACGACTTCTATCTATCGGATTCCTCCTTTAACCGATCCCTTTTCAGCCTAACCTTGCTTTCAGTGTCTGCCACCAATTCCGGTCCAAGCACTCGTCGTTCACCCAACTCTGTCCAACACGTCGGCGTACGACATCTACGCCCATAGAGCGCTTCATATGGTGCCATCTGAATACTTGCTTGATAGCTGTTATTGTAAGCAAACTCCGCCAATGGTATGTAGTCCTCCCAACTTCCACGAAAATCAATGATACAACCTCTCAACATATCTTCCAGAACCTGAATAACCCTTTCTGACAGTCCATCTGTCTGTGGGTGAAAAGCGATGCTAAAATCCAATCGTGTACCCAACGCTTCCTACAAATTCCGCCAAAATCGAGATGTAAACCTAGGGTCTCGATCAGAAATTATCGACACTGGCACCCCATGCAGTCGCACTACCTCCGCCACATATAGCTTGGCCAACTTTTGCAGTGAGTAGTCGGTACAAACAGGTATGAAATGAGCAGATTTTGTTAACCTATCCACAACTACCCACACCGAATCTTTCTTGGTAGGTGTCAAAGGTAACCCATTCATAAAGTCCATTGTTACTCTTTCCCACTTCCATAGCGGAATTTTCACAGGTTGCAGTAATCCCAAAGGCAATTGGTGCTCAGCCTTAACCTGCTGGCACGTCAGACATTTCCCAACAAATTCAATCACCTCTCGTTTTAATCCGGGCCACCAGTACACCTCTCGCAAGTCTCGATATAACTTATTCCCTCCAGGATGCATGGCACAGAGTCCACCATGAGCCTCTTTCAGAATTAACTGCCTCAATTCAGGGTTCTTTGGAATACAAACCCTTCCACGAAAGCAAAGAACTCCTTCAGTGTTCAACCCAAAATCCTCGTTCTCACCATTCTTAACTTGCTGGAACCGAAGAGCTAATGAATCGTCCTTCAACTGTTTTTCCTTAATTTGCTCAGTCCAAGTAGGCCTTACCTACAGTTCTTCCAACAAGCTTCCATCGTCGTACAGACTTAATCGTGCGAACAAGGCTCTCAAATCAATAACAACCCTTCGACTCAACGCATCCGCCACCACATTAGCCTTTCCTGGGTGGTACTCAATCGAACAGTCGTAGTCTTTAAGCAACTCCACCCATCTTCGTTGCCTAAGTTTCAACTCCTTCTGAGTCAACAAATACTTTAGGCTCTTATGATCTGTGTATATGATGCACTTTTCCCCATATAAGTAGTGTCTCCAAATTTTTAACGCAAAAATCACCGCTGCTAGCTCCAAATCATGCGTAAGGTAATTCACCTCATGAGCCTTAAGCTATCGCGATGCATAAGCGACCACCTTGCCCTCTTGCATCAGTATGCAACCTAACCCCACATGCGACACATCGCTGTATACAGTAAAGTCCTTCCGAGACACCGGTTGAATCAATACTGGCACTTCGGTCAATACCTTTTTCAACCGATCAAAAGCTTTTTGCTGTTTCTCGGTCTAGACAAATGGTACTCCTTTCCTTATGAGTTTTGTCAAGGGTGCAGCCATTACCGAGAAACCCTCCACAAACCTTCTATAGTAACCTGCCAACCCTAGGAAACTCCGGATTTCCGATACTGACCTAGGTGGCTTCCATTCCAGAATCGCTTCAATTTTACGAGGATCCACCTTAATCCCCTCGGCAGAGACCACATGCCCTAGGAAGGTTACCTCCCTTAACCAGAATTCACACTTGTTGAATTTCGTATAGAGCTCCTTTTCCCTTAACACTTGCAGCACAGTACGGAGATGCTCATCATGCTTCGCCTCCGTTTCAGAGTATACCAGGATATCGTCGATAAAGACGACTACGAACCGATTCAAGTAAGGTTGGAATACTCGATTCATCAGATCCATAAAAGCTGCAGGTGCGTTCGTCAGCCCAAACGGCATGACCACAAACTCATAATGTCCATATCGAGTTCGGAATGTTGTCTTATGAATATCCCCTTCTTTTACCCTTAGCTGATAGTATCCAGAACGAAGATCGATTTTGGACAATACCGAAGCTCCCCTAAGCTGATCAAACAGATCGTCAATTCTTGGTAGTGGATACTTATTCTTAATCGTCAGTTTGTTCAACTGGCGATAATCGATGCACATGCGCATCGTTCCGTCCTTTTTCTTCACAAATAGGACCGGTGCTCCCCAAGGAGACACACTAGGCCTAATGAAGCCTCTATCTAAAAACTCTTGAATTTGAGCCTTCAGTTCCACCAACTCCTTCAGTGCCATCCTATAGGGTGCAATAGATACTGGAGCTGTTCCCGGCGACAAATCGATTCCAAACTCAACTTCTCGATTCGAAGGGAATCCAGGAAGCTCTTCCGGAAAAACATCCCGGAATTCCCTAACAGTTCTGCTGGTCTCCACAGTCAGATCCTCAGTTTCAGCTTGGCTTACCAAAGCCAGATATGCCTCGCACCCCTTGCGCATCAGTTTCTCAGCCCTCAACGCCGATACTACATTGGATAAATAATCCCTCCGTTCTCCAATAATCATTACCTCTTCATCATTGACAGTCCTTAACACCATCATCTTAGCTGCACAATCCAAAGTTGCCTTATGCTTGGTCAACCAATCCTTCCCTAGTATCAAATCGAATTCTTCAAGCGGTAACTCCATCAAATCCCCACAGAAAACCCCGCCTTGAATCTCCAGAGGCACCTCCTTGAAGAGTTTTCTGTACCTTAACCGAATGACCTAAAGGACTTATCACAGACACCCCACACACAGTCTCCTCGAAGTGCACACCCAGTGCCCTAGAAATGTTATATGCCACATATGAATGGGCTGATCCCACATCAATCAGAACAGTATAAGGTGCACCACATATAAAAAACGTACCAGTTATGACATCAGGTGCGTCACCCTCCTCGCGGCGACGAGCAGCATACACCAAAGCTGGCTGACGAGCATCCGCGTTACCAATACCCCTGCCGGGTGCCCCACGTCCACGGCCATTACCACCGCGACCTTGTCCACGACCTCTTGGCAGCGGCGGTCCATCCCTCATAGGTTGAGCCGGTCACACAGCCCCTTGTTCAGCCCCCTAAGCCTGAGTGGCCCTCCTAGGACAATCCTTAATCCTATGCTCCTTAGACCCACAACGAAGAAAAGCCCCAGAACGCTTCCAGCACTCTCCTTGATGCATTCTGTCACAATCCCCACATGCTTGCGGTCTACCTGTGTTCACCGGAACTGCTCGAACCGGTTCCTCCATCCTAGCTCTCTTAACATTTCGATTTGCAGCACCCGCTGGTCCAGCATCCCTCCTGAACCGATTTCGATCTTTATCACGATTCCTCCGTTCGGTTTGCTTCACCTCCTCGGCTATCTTAGCCTTCTCTACCAGTGCAGCGAAATCTCGCTCTCTCTGCGGAGCTATGAGCACCCTTAACTCATCTCTGAGGCCATCCTCAAAACGAACGCTGCGCTCGTATTCGGTGGAAACGATGCCATTAGCATACCGACTCAATCGTAGAAACTCCGCCTCATATTCAACAATGGTCTTATTTCCCTGAGTCAGATTCAAGAACTCCTTTCTGCGTGCATCCACATAGCTAGCTCCAACATATTTTGTCTTAAAGGTCTGTTTGAACAGCTCCCATGTTACCCTCTTAGCTGGGGTACCCTCTCTCACAGTAATCCACCACTGATACGCTTCATCCCGCAGCAACGACACTGCCCCTTTCAACTTCTGTTCTACTGAGCAGTCCAGGTCATCCATGATCCGCTCTGTAGGTTCCAACCAGTACTCAGCCACATTTGGGGCCACTCTAGATATGCCCCTAAAAATCTCAGCTCCGTTGGCCCGAAGTCGTTCAGAAATGGACCAACTATTCATAGGCCCGATGTTAGCTCCGGCCACCCTTTCCAAAACCCTCAACATGGCCTGACACAAAGCGTCATCCCCTGCGGCCCGGTCATACGGCCCATTTTCATTAACCGGTGGTGGACGTGCGTCGCCAGCTGGTATGTGTTCAGATGACGCAGATCCAGCTTGGGTGCTACCTCGGCCTCGACCACGGCCTCTTCGCCGAGTAACCCTTGTACTCATAACGATTTATCTGTTTATGAATTTTATGACATTAGTTTACTGGTTTCACTGTTTATTACAGAATGTCTTATGAATAGATAGAGTTTCAGAGTTATTTTCGCGCAATCACAATTTAGCTACGGTCCCAGTTTTGTAGCCCTAGTACTACATTATCAATAGCACTATCTCTAAGGCTCAGTATTATCTATAGTGTTATTTCCAGTCCAGTTCCATATAAATATTTAAAGCAGAAAAAGAACACTTACAGACTTGGTGCCGGGGATTCAGTGTGCCACTTCCTTATTAGTCCATTTAAATTTTTTTTAAAATACCCATGTTTTAGTTTACCGAAAATAAAAAGATTTGATTTGAAAACACTTTTATTTTAAAACTATTGATTTAACCCCGTTTAACAATAGAAAAACTTTGAACATCTTCGAAAACTTATAGAAAAAACCTTTTTTTTTGAAAAGATTTTCGGACCCGATCGACAGCCGAGTTGTTGCAACCAGGCTCTAATACCACTAAATGTAACACCCCAAACCCGGCCTAGACATTATGACCGGATCTGATGCGCCACATCGAAGCGTTCAAAACATTCCGTATTACTTAGTTTGGAAAACTTAGTTGGTGTTGTAAAAGACATTTTTAAAAGTAGGTTAAAGTGAATGGAAGCTGTGCACCAGGTAGGAAACCAGGAAGAAGAGGAGGTGAGTCCGTCGGACTACTTAAGTTCCAAGCTCCCTTCGGATCCAATCCTAGACATGCACACCGCCATTGCCGCACTCTAACATCTCGTATAATTTTGAGAAAACCGTTTGGTTATGTCCATCTTAAGAAAATGATTAAGGTTGAAAACGTTTGCTTAGCGGAAGTCTTACTTGTATTCGTCTTATTTTGAAATCACTTAATGTTTTTGAAAACGCGTCCTAGAGCTAATCCATCTCGTTAGTTATCATAGTTCAGTTTTATCATAATAGAATTAAATAATAAAGAAACAAACCAAACCATAAAAATAATTAAGCGGCCTTATTACATTTAAAAACCCAAAACCATAAATAAAAATATGGGAAAATCTAGTTCACCAGAAGAAAACGAATTTGCAGAAAACGTGTGGCCACTCCGAATCCCGCCCAGCTCCAAGTCCACCAACTAGGGCCCACCTGCAAGGATGGAAGAAAAAGGGGTGAGTTTGGGAAAACTCAGTGTATACAGAAACCCATCCAAAGCACAAATCAGCTCGAGCCCATTGGGCCTAAGCTTTATTCAGATCACAGTACACAGTGGACCGAAGCCCTTTTCAGAATACAGTAGCAAGGCCTTAGCCCATTTTTACATAACAGTGTGGCCCATAGGCCCAGTTCAGTAACATAGGTAACAATAGTAGTAATGCATGCAAACCCATCTGGGGAGACTACTCAACCCACCAACTGCTACACTACCCCCGTACCAGCCCTACACTCCATGTGGGGAATATCACAACCCACCCAGTCCTACACTCCATAGTTGCAGCAACACTGCTCAAATATCAGTAAGTTGAGGCAAAGCCTCCAGTACGTGGATGAACCACTTTCAATACTTCCTCCATCAATACCTCAATCCCATGCAACAGATATCATGTAAAATACAGTATTAATCAATCATGCAGTTTAGCCAATTTAAACCCTAGGGGTATATCGGTAATTTTACTCCTTAGGGGTAATTCTCGTAACTTAGCAACTACACAAGCTACTTCAACAATTTTCAACAGTTTTATGCAGTTTGGTTCCACCATCTAACTAACAAGCTAATTTGCCCATCTCTTACCCATATTGGTCCGTAAGCCCATTGGGCCTAGTTTTGGCCCATCGAGGCACTCTTTTTCTGAAGTACGTTAAGACGTCACACAAACTTACTTACCACCTTGCGGTGCTAGATCTAACATTTACTCTACGTCTTGAGAGCATTCCCATACTCACAAGCCCTTGAAATGCCGAAAATTTCGGCATTTCGGCTTTTGCCGAATTGAACTAAGAAAAGGTGTTCGGTACACACCTGATTCACGACGACTGCTACTGAGATCTCTTCCGATGTCCTACAATTGATTAGCATTGTTCTTATTTACAAACCATAATCACTAAACCCCAAAACTTACTCATCCATGCTCAAACCATGTCCCTAAAAGCCTTTGAAACCTTACCTTTTTGCCAAAATCGATAGCTAGCTCCGAATCCGATTGCTCCAACAACCCACGCCCTCAATCCAACACTTAAGAAGACACTAATCATTGATAGAAAACGTCAGTTAAAAACCCTTAGAGCCACATGGCCAAATCGACAGCCTCCCTAGATTTTAGGGACTTCGGCTTTTCCTAACTTTGTAAAATAGAACCAGATCTGAGATGATGAACACTTACCCCTTACTCCTTTTTGATCTCCACGCAATCTGGTGCAGATTTATCTTTCAAACAACGGTAGAACTCGACTCCCGGAGTTTTGAAGTTTCGGCTATAAGCCCCCAAATCTATGGTTTTTCGGCTTTTGGGTGATGAAGGAGATGACAATGTGGGGCTATAACCTTGATGTAGAATTGCCGACAGGTATCTAAGGTTTAGAAAAGATGATTTTTGTTTATTAGGCACAAAAATATCGAAGGATTTGGCTTGGAAGAAATCGGCACAACTAATGTATTTTTCGAGGTTTCGGCTTTTGTGGTTTCGGCACAAGTATTGATGAACAGCAGGTTTGATGAACGGTTTTGAAGAAGAAAAATGAAGAAAGAAGAATAGAGAGAATGGTGGTTTCGGCTAGAGAGGAAAAAGAGAGAAAAGAACAACCCTAAGGTGTTTAAGCAGAAGAAAACGGCACCACTCAATACCCTAAGTGCCGAAATACTAACCTAATATCCCTCTACCAAAATCCCCTTTCTAATTCCCCTAATTCAGCCAACTCTTAGCCTCTCTCCAAATCCCTTAAATCTCTCCCCTTATCACTCCTTAATCCAAGTGTTTTGACAGATTCAAACTCTCCTTTAGCAGACTCCACCTGGACTCAACACTACCCCTCCTGCACTTAAAAATAAATGCATCTATCTGTCAACACAGGGAATCGATCCCATGCCTTCCCCAATGCTCCACACGCCACCTTTTTAGGAGCCTAGTGGCGTCACCCTTGCCACTTTACTAAGGCTCTTTTTGTGATGCAATTTACCCATAACTCTATACAAGGGCCATCTAGCCAGAACCCCTAACTCCTAAGTCCAAAAATTCAAAAATTCAACTGGGTTTTAGCCAACACATGGGCCTTCTATAAGCCCATTTACCTACTCAAAATATTAATTTCACATCCAAATACAAAATTTTAATATTTTTACACAATATTGAAAACCGCGAATAAATCTGAAAATTAGGATGTTACAAAAAACTTATACCCTTTTTAAACCTTGTTAGAAAACCTCAGCTGAATAACATTCTTAACAACTTTTTAAAAATCTTGGTAGTTGCAGAAGCTTAATTTAAAAACAATTGCAGATATGTGATGTTTTGAACAACAGTAGTTGCTTTGGAAAATCGTGTTCTGATACTAGCAATTATAAGAACAATAAATAAAATTCCAAATTTGAAATCCAGAAAATTACAATGGCTTTACTAAAACCCACATAAAAACAATTAAAAGTAATAATCAATACTGTAACATAAACAGTGTGTGTGGCTTCCTCCGAGCCCCTCGCAGGTCCGATCCGTCTAAGGCTAGAAATTACCTGAAAGGTTAATAAACAGGGTGAGTTTACAAAAACTCAGTGTGAAATCCCTTACTATATAAAAGGAACAACCAGTCATATGAAAGAATTAAAAGTTTGGTCCAGCCCTACTTACAGTTTCAGTAACAATTGGGCCTTAGCCCATTATAACAGATAGTACCAGATGGGCCTTAGCCCATTACAGAATAAGAAACATTATCAGAACTAGAATCAAAATGAGAATTAGAATCAAAATCAGGTGACAAAATCAGAATCAGAATCAGAATAAGAATTAGGTGATAGAATCAGAATCAGTACCAGGCAACAGAATCAGAATCAGAATGTGAATGCAATTCCAACCCAATCCAGCCGTATACACCCTTGTACCAACCTTACACCATGTGGGGAGACAACTCGACCCACCCATCCGCTACACACCATAGAATTTGCAGCATGGCTGCCAGAACAGATATTGTGACAGAGTCACCAGTTATAGATATTGTGGCAGAGCCACCAGAATAGATATTTGTGGCATAGCCACCAGAAACAGATAATGTGGCAAAGCCACTTAACAGAATACGTGGCACAAAGCCACCGATAACTGCATTGTGTTAGGCACATAGCCATCAACTAGATTAACATAACCGGCACACAGCCCTAGGTAAATGTGATTGACACAGAGCAGTCAATAACCATATATTGACACATAGCTTTTGGCAAATACGTTTGGCACACAGCCATAATCAGGTTGGCATAGAGCCATATGTAAGTTGGCGCAAAGCCATAATTAGAATAATTGGCTTTAAGCCATTGGTAGTTGTATCATGTTAGGCACATAGCCATTAGCGACGGTAATATAGTCGGCACACAGCCTTGAGTAAATATGATCGACACAGAGTCATCAATAATCATATATTGGCACATAGCCTTAGGCAAATACGTTTGGCACACAGCCTTCGGTAACATGATCGGCACTCAACCATCGATCGGTCCACATTCGTCTCAGGCGACCCGTGCAACCTTATCAAATCAGTACGAATATACGGCTCTTAAGCTTTTGGTGGATCCACAGTCGTCAAGCAACCGTGTGATCCTAACAGATCAGATCTTTCTCCGTACAAAATCCCAACCCATGCAACATGTCATGTATGCAGAATGTCATGCCCATATTTGAATCAAACAATCACAGTCAATTCATTCATATCACCAACATATATTCACAATCAAATCCGTCAACCACACAGTCTAAGTCAGTCACTTGCCCACAAGGGCAAAACAGTCATTTAAGACCCTAGGGGCAAAATGGTAATTTTACCCTACAAGGGTATCTCGGTAATTCTACCCTACAGGGGTATTTCGATATTTCTACCCTACAAGGGTATTTTAGTAATTCTACCCTACAGGGGTATTTCAGTAATTCTACCCTACAAGGTATTTCAATAATTTTGTAAATCGAGGGTAAAACGGTAATTCTGTAAATCAGGTGTACTTTGATAATTTTACAAGTCAAGGGTATTTCAGTAATTTGGTAAACTAAAGTATTCTAAATAAGGATAACAATACGAATGAGCCTAAAGCCCATTCTCGACCCAAATGGGCCCACATGCTCGTGTGGCCCTTTTAGCCCAAATCTAGCCACAGATATGAGATTCACCTAGCCTAGTCCAATATTTACTACACAATCAAACAACTTATCCAATTGGACCAGTAGGCCCATTAGGCCCACATGGCTCCTTTCGGCCCATCACGGCCCGAAGTAGCCATCCTATAGCTAGAGCAGTGAGAAATACACACCTGATAGGAGACTGGAGTTAGTCCGCGCTCTGAGGACTCTTAGCTGATGCCCAACCCAAACGAGCACACCATAAAGCGAAAGGGATCAGCCAAGAAAGGTACCTTTACTCTCCTCATGGTTCTCTCTATTTAAACCAGCTTTGCATCCACTCTTATGTTAGCTTCCCGATGTGGGATCCCTCCATCATCAGAGTTTAAATTCAACACCAACTCTTGCCACCCCCTGTTAGCAAAATAAATGCTCTTTGATTGCCATGAGTTTCGAACCCTGGACCTCCTTGCCAACTCTATGACGCCACCTTCCTGCCTCTTATGTGGCGCTACTTTGCCACTAGACCACAAGACTTTTTGTGTCACAATTTCTCCAACAATATTCTTAAGGCCTACCTACTACACCCAGGGTTTGATTCACCTTAAACCAAAATTTTTACTAAAGTCCAGGTTTGAACCCAGGACTTCTCCAGCACTTCTCAGCACACTTAACCACTAAAATAAGCCTTCATTAACGAAATTTACATGCACAACAAAATATTATAAACTGCCTTCAACCGCTCCCATGCTCAAGGCCCAAAACTTCTAGGCCCAAATTCAGGGTGTTACATCAAATTAGTGGTAGAAATAGGTAGATCGAATGATAACGACTTCAAAAATGTAAAGCTCATTAAAAACGGAACAAGAACGGACTTACAATCGAGCTTGAAAGTTGGAAAAACCCTAGCTATGTCTTCTTTCTAAATTTTGGCACAAGGGGCAGAAGATGGACAAGATTTTGGCTTGATTTTTGGCTTTTTAATTCATTTAATTACCAAATGACCAAAATGCCCTTTTCTTAAAACATTAAAATTCTCTTACTTCATGTCTATTTTTATCCACTAACTTAACAAATGGTATAATTACCATCTAAGGACATCTAATTTAAAATTTCATAGCAGTTAGATACCTCTAGCATGTAGAACTCAAGTTTTGTACTTTTTACAATTTAGTCCTTTTTGCTAAATTGAGTGCCCAAACGTTAAAATTTTCAAACGACATTTTCACAGAATCTTTCCGTAAAAATGTAGACCATAAAAATATAAGAAAAATAAATTTTTCTGTGTTAGATTAGTGGTCCTGAAACCATTGTTCCGACTAGACCCAAGATCAGGCTGTTACAACTCTCCCCTCTTTAGGGATTTTCGTTCCCAAAAATCTTATTGGAAAATAGGTTTGGATACAATTTTCTCATAGCCTCCTAGGGTTCCCACGTAGCCTCTTCAACCCCATGTCATTTCCATAAAACTTTCACTCAGACTATACTCTTATTTCTCAACTGTTTAACTTCGCGAGAAAAAATCTTGATCGGTTCTTCACCATACGTCATATCTGGTTGAATCTCAATCTCTGTTGGAGAAATCACATGTAAAGGATCAGAACGATATCGTCGCAACATCGACACATGAAACACATTATGGATCCTTTCCAACTCTGTCGGTAAAGCTAACTGATATGCCACTAGCACTATTCTTTCAATAATTTCATATGACCAATGAAACATGGCCTCAACTTGCCTTTATGACCAAATCTGAGAATTTTCTTCTATAGTAATACTTTCAAAAATACTTTATCACCAACCTAAAACTCAATCTCTTTTCTTTTCAAATCTGCGTACGACTTCTATCGATCTGAAGCTGCTTTCAAGCAATCATGGATTACTTTTACTTTTTCTTTGGTTTCTCTGATCAAATCAACCCCGTGAATCTATTTCTCACTAATCTCGGTCCAAAACAAGGGTGTTCGGCACTTGCGGCCATACAATGCCTCATAAAGTGCCATCTTTATACTTGATTGAAAATTGTTGTTATACGCAAACTCAATTTATGGTAGATATTTTTCCCAACTACCCTCGAATTCTAGAACACAACATCGGAGCATATTTTTAAGAATCTGAATTACTTTCTCAGATTAACCGTCAGTTTACAGATGAAAAGCAGTACTAAAGTTTAGCTTAGTACCCAAAGCTTCTTGCACCTTCTCTCAAAACCGCGAAGTAAACCTTAGATCTCTATCCGAAATAATAGAAATAGGTACTCCATGTAATCTTACAATTTTGGCCATAGACAATTTAGCTAACTTATCAAGAGAATAGTCTATATGTACCGGAATGAAATGAGTAGATTACATTAATCGATCAACCACAACCCATACAACATCTTTCCTTTTCGGAGTCAAAGGCAAACCCATTATGAAATCTATCGTAATCCTATCCCATTTCCACTCTAGCACCATCACTGGCTGAAGTAAACCCGAAGGCACTTAGTTTTAAGCTTTTAGTTGTTGACAAATCAAACATCTCAAAACAAAATCTAAAATATCTCGTTTCATACCTAACCACCTGTAACACCCCTTACCCGAGACCGTCGCCGGAGTCAAGCACGAGGCATTACCTGACTTAACTTACTAATTTGGGGTATAAAATTTGCTTTTAAAATTAATTTATTTACATTCAATCAATATGTCCCTAAAAATGGCCCTCGAAACCCCAAAACATGCAATTAAAATGGTTCGAGACCAAACCGGGAACATTAAAATTTTTTCGAATACTTAGACAAATCAAAACAATTTATTTCATTATTCCTTATAAAACTGCTCACCTGCGTCATAGTCACTAAATGAATCATAACTCGAGTAAAAAAAACTCAAATTTTAAATTCATGAATTTTCCCTAAAACTAGACTCATATATCTTCTCACTAATTGTGTTCTAAAATTTTTGGTCTTGCCAATTAGTTTAGTATATTAGTTAAAGTTTCCCCTGTTGTACTGTTTAACTACTCTGACCACTCCTCACTACGAATCAATTTTCTCCCTGTACAGAATTCAAATAACCATGATGTTTGTTTCTATTGAAAGAAGATTCACTAAAGAATATAGAAATATAAACTATATCTCCTAATTCTTTTTGTAAAAGGTTTAGTGAATTTATAAATTCAGAAGAGGGGATTCAAAAATCGCTCTGACCCTGTCTCACTAAAACTCAAATATCTCTTAATATACACTTCTTTTCCTTACTCTATTTCTTTCATATGAAAATAGACTCAATAATATTTAATTCTATATCTCATTCATCACCTAATTTCATTTCTACTATTCTTGGTGATTTTTTAAGGTCACGTCACTACTGCTTTTCAATACTGCTTTAATGCTAATTTCACTTTTTCATGATTTCTTTGTATTAACTACCATTTAGGCATACATAACACCAAAACATGTTCTTCGTTAGCCATTTCAATAGCTAATTATTATCAAATATTTACATACCATTCTTTAGCCATATAATAAGGACATACACACAAAATGGCTAAGTCCCTATACATGCTATAAACTAGAACGTTTGTAAACGAAGATACCCATTTGGTAACTTGATAGTCGATAGTGTGAAACGATCTCCGACGACCTCTAGCCCGAGCTTGCTTTCACGTACTCTGAAACATGGGAAAGTGAAAGAAGTAAGCTTATGAAGCTTAGTAAGTTCACATGTAAAATAATAAGCATTAGCAATCAATTTAGCTTACTACTACGCTGTCATAATTTGCTTAAATAATGTTTAGTTCTTACTTTCCCATCTTAGTCATCAGTTACCTTACCAAAGGCTGAGAATAAAAAAGGCATCTTACTTAATAGCTTACTTCCATATCTGCAACATCTCACTTAACACATGAGTACTCTTTCATAATATAGGCATATTGCTAATCATGTCATAAAGTGTCACAAGCATAACTGAAAACTCATCACTTACTTAATACTTGATAATCTCAATTACTTACAATCTCAATATTGAATAAGCCTTAAATGCATACCTGTACTCTTTTTTCATGTTCTCAACTTGTCGTTTCTTTGACTTACTTTTTGGATTACTCGGGAACCTTTTCCTTTTTGAACTTACCATTGCCATGTCTTGACATGGTCTTATGTGGTATCCTTGCCTTATGAACTCACCAATGCCATGCCTTAGCATGGTCTTACATGGGACCTTTGCCTTATAGTAACTCATCAATGCCATGCCTGGACATAGTCTTACATGATTTCCTTGCCTTATAGAACTTATCAATTCCATGCCTTGGCATGGTCTTACATGATATCCTTATCTTACCAAATGTCATGTTCCAAACATGGTCTTACATGGTATCCTTGTCTTACCAAATGCCATGTTCCAAACATGGTCTTACATGGTATCCTTGTCTTAGTGCCAATGCCACATCTTGATGTGGTTAAAAGGCATCTTGCTTCGGCCACCTACGGCCTTAGTCACTCCAAGGCATCGGCCCTCGCCTCATCCCTGAGGTACTTACATGCCATCTTGGCCTACACTCTGATAGGGCAACGAGAGAGCACCGGTGTCATTAACACTCACGATGCCTACTTTTTATGGAGTATGGTGAACGGACACGTCTTCGACCTTGCCTATTTCATTGCCCTCACCATTCACCATCAGACGGAGCGACACAGGAGAGGAGTCATCTCCATTGTCCCTCACCCTCATCAGCCAGATGTCCACACAAGGCATCTCGAGCATGCTTCATATGAGGATGATGGAGGGACAACGTGGAGTTGACCCTCTCCAGTACCGCCTGGTCTAGTCCACCGAGGAGGAGGACCCAGAGGACATTACTGATGATGTCCCTCCACAGTACGAGGACCCACCATCTCAGCCACCACCCATCCATCGCCCAGTTCATGTGGCAACTTCATACTCTGACATCTCTGAGCGCCTTACTCGATTTGAGCAGCGGTGTTTTCAGCACTTTGATCACATTGATGCTACTCTACATCAGATTTGTTAGCACCTTCACATCTCATCGCCACCACCACCTCGCGAACCATCTGGCGATGACGATGTTTAAGAACTTTTTATTTATTATTTTTATTTTCACTTTTATCTTTATTTATCTTCTTTAAGTACTTTTTATTTTATTTTCCTTTAATATTATTTCATTTTTAGGTTTTATAATTTTTATTAAAAAATTTATAGTTTCAGCTATTTCATTACGAGCAATTATGCTTCTTTATATTTCCTAAAGAGTTCTTGATGTTATCACAGTTATAAAGAGCTCCAAAGCTCATTATTACCTAGGAACTCAAAACTCCACTGGAAAAGGTTCTCCACGACTACCATGTCCTGCCTAACCACCACGATAACCTCTTCGTTGGACACTGTGGTTGTGGAACCCAACCTCTACCACTAGCGGAGTATCCTCCTCCAATCTTATCATTTCCTTGGCCGATTATTCTCCATAACTCCAATTCAAGGAATCCATTCATCATTCAGGAAGTTTCACTTCTCTCCCTATATTATGATCATATATCTATATCATCGTAAATCTAACTTTGTACATTGAGGGCAATGTACATCTTAAGTGTGGGGGGTATTTTATATCATTATCAGAAAAATCCCTGAATTTTGTCTTATTCTCATGTGATCTTCTCATATCATTATTAGAATGAATTTTGATTGATTTATGATTTTCTATTAATATGTCTTGAATTAAAACATAGGCATTTATGTATTGACTATTTAAACTTTAAGGAATTAGAGAATCAAGCATGATAAAGTTGATTTTTAAGAATTAAAAATTTTTTAGGTTGTTTCCCCAAGTTTAGGTATTATCTTGAGTTAAAATTCACAGGTTTAAACATCAAAAAGCCATAATTTTTGTGAGATCTTGAGCCTTTAGAGCATCTATTATTTCTTTCATGCTCACTTTTATTGCTGCTTTGAGTGCGTCAATATTGAATTGCCATTCTAGAACTTGCTTGATTATGCATGTCAAGACCACACCATTTGATTTGATATGTCGAGATGATAAAGGCACTTAGGTTTAACCTACTCACTCCATAAAATCCTACCTTCACAATTAACCCTTAATGAACCCCCTTGAAACCAATAACCCATTATTTACCCTTAATATTAACCCTTAACCCATTATTGTTGAAATCCCCTAAATTAACTTAATCCCTATTTTTGTCGAGATTTGATTTGAATAAATTGCTTAGCTATGTTTTATTTTTGATAGATAGCCTATGTTATTTGACTTATTCTTAAAAAAAAATACAATACATACATATATATTAGTAGTAATTCGTTGTTTTTTTATCTTAAGTTTTTAAACTCCTTATCCCATAAAGAAAAACTCAATTCTAGGATTTTTCTAATTAAAAATGTAATTTATCAAGTTGTAGTATTTTTCTAGTTAGGTAATTTTTCAATTCAATCTTGATTCTAACCTTCTCTTTCAGCTTGTGACCACACCCCCTAACCAAAGCCATGTTACAACCCTCTAAAGACCTTTTGATTGACGTATCATCTTAATATATAGTGGTGGAGATTTGATTTTCATGCAAGCCTATGGTAATAACTTTTCATATTGACTAATGAGTTCTTGATTTATTGTCCTTAAACACCTCGAGTGATTTGAGTGAATCTTTATAGAGGATGTTAAACTTTGTGATCTTTTGAATCAAAAGTAATCACTTAAATAAGGGGAGACACCTATGTTTCGTGATAAAATGCTCAACTTGGAATGTTTGAAACTTTGATGTTCTTCTAGTTGAATTCTCAATGTATGATTACTTATGGTTTACTTTGAGATATTATCGATAGGGATTATAAGTTGAGAAGAATTTATTTTGATTGTGAGTTGAGGATTTTGCTTGAGAATAAGCAAACGCTTAAGTATGGTGGTATTTGATAAACCGTAATTTATACATATTTTTATCCCATGCTTAGCACATTTATGGATGATGTCTCCTTAGATTTGGTGAATTCGATGATCCTAATCCTTTAATTTCATGTTTTATGCTTAAGTGAGCATAGGAGAGTAAAAAAAAGGAGAAACGGACCGAAAACGGAGAAAATGGACCAACATGAGAAATCAACAAGGCCTAGACACCCTCACACGGGTAATCCACACGGCCGTGTCCATTTGGAAGAATCGCAGCATGACTTACACGGGTAGACCACACACCAGTGCCTATTTAACAGCCTTGACCACGGTCTGAGGCAATCACACACGGGCGTGGCACACGGGCGTGTCCCTGTCGAGCCCAAGTATAGTCCTATTCGAAAAAGGCCAGTTTTGAGGAGTCTTAGGCATTCTAAAGCCTATTTAAACACTTGATGAGGCATTTAGGAAGGACACACAGAGTAGGAGGCAAGGAATTACTCAAGGGAAGCCGATTGATCCATCTAAGAAGCTGGATTCATTGTCAAGACTGAAGATCTCCCTTCAATTTCCTTCAGGAGTTTTAGGTTTTCTTTATATTTTGTTATTTTTATTCTTTTGAGATGTTTTCTTTCACAATTATGAACTAAACCCCCTAAATACCTAAGGGGAATAAAACCTAAGACGGATTTTGTTATTACTGTCTAAATTGTATGATAAATATTTGACTTGTTCTTAATTATGTGTTTTTAATTCTTGTTTTAATATTCTAGGATATTGATTCAAGTTAATGCGCTTATTCAGAGGAGCAAAAGTCCCTGTCTAAGAGTACATTTGTCGTGATTAAGTGGAGTTGATTGCACGCCTAGAGATAGGGTGACAAGATTTTGCCGGATTAGGGTGAAACCTAATAAGGGGGTCCATAGATCGAGTTAATGCAACACTAGGGTGTTAATTCGAAAGAGACTTCAATTAATCAACCTAGGGTTAGAAGTTATTAGTCTCGAGAGAGATAATAATATAACTTAGGGATTTCTATAGATCAAGTCAAATGAATAAATTGTCTAATTCAGAGTCAAATAACAAGTGAAGTCTAGATGGATTTTTCCTTGGGTATTGTCTTAATCAATCGAGTTTTCCCAAAAGCTTTTCCCCAATTTTCTCTCTATGCACCCTTATTTTAGTTAATTAGTTTAGATAAAACAAATCCCTTAATTTTTGGGCTAGATAATAAAAAGAAAGTAATTACTAGTACTCTTGGTTCCTTTGGGTTCGACAATCCAGTCTTGCTAAAGTTATACTACTGTTCGATAGGTACACTTGCCTTCATTGTGATAATATTTAGTTTCAAGAAAGATAAATTATAAATTTTAAAACCTGTCGCGAATATCACGTATCATGCACGAGCCTCAGATCTGTTTGCTTTATCTTTAATTCCTCTCTGACTGCCACTCGTATTACCCGCATTTCTCGATGGTCTACCCCGAGCCGCAGTATTACCGGATTTCGTGTTCTGCACTGGATTCTCTTCAGCTAACCTTAGGCAATCTCGAATATAATGATTTGTCGATCCACTTTTAAAACAGTCCCGATCATGCAATCAGTAACTACCGAGATATCGTTTACCATAGTGTTTACACTCGGGTTGGTTTGATCTGACATTCCCCACACTAGCTACTGAGGTAGCTCTCGAGCTCATAGGTGGTCTATTCTGATCCCGTCTGGTGTAACCCAAATTGGCTCTACAACGACTGAAATCATCTCAGAACTTCTTTGGTGTTGACTGAACTCATTTACTGAATGATCTCTTACATGAGTCTCTAGCTTCAAAATTAGCTTTTTTTTTCTCTTTCCTGAGCTCTTCAGCTTTGCAGGCTCTCTCAACAAGTACAACAAACTCTTATATCTCAAGTATACCAACTAACAATTTAATATCTTCATTCAACCCATCTTCGAATCTTTTACACATTATAGCTTTGGTCGAAACACACTCTCGGGCATATCGACTGAGTCTCACAAATTTTCGCTCATACTCTGTCATGGTCATTCAACCCTATTTTAGCTTCAGAAATTCTTTTCGCTTCTGATCAATAAATCGTTGGCTGATATATTTTCTACGAAACTCAGTGTGAAAGAATTCCTAGGTCACCCGCTCTCTCAGAACCACTGATACTAGGGTATTCCACCAGTGATATGCTATGTCTCGAAGTAAAGATATGGCACATTTTAAACATTCATCTTGGGTATAGGACGACTCGTCAAACACACAGATAGTATTATCAAGCCAGAACTCAACCCGTTCAGTATCATCATCATCAGTAGCTTTAAATTCTTCGGCCTCATTTTTTTTATTTTATCAATAGGTGGCTTATACAATCTCAACGGATCACTTACTTGAGGTACAGCAGACATCGAAGATAGATTAGTTGGGGGTGGAGGTTGTTGTAAAGCCGGGTTAGTCTGGATATACTGAGTAAACCAATCAGTCATCATTTGGTCAAAGGCTTGTCTAGCTTCTCCTTCTTGCTTACTCGAAATCGGTCGAGAATCAACTGGCGCTATCCCTTCCACGAGAGCAGGTGCTACACTCTTGACATCATCAACTATAGCTCTGTTGGTATCTATTTACTATATGAAAACACATTTTCAAATGTCAGAAGTCATCACACTATCACAGTATATAATATGGCATGTATAGCTAGACTCACACATGCTACGTTAGTCCTAGAACCGACTAAATCATGGCTCTGATACCAATAAAATGTAACACTCCTAACTCATATCTGTTGCCGGATTAGGGTTATACAGTGCTACTGATCATATTACAGTTTAGACAAATATGCATTTCATTTTACAGATCGAAATTACAAGTTATGCATATACAAAACATATGTCACATCATTAATTTCATTGATCGAATATGAGACCTATATATATTTTTATTTTATATATAAATAAGTCATACGTATACACCAAATCATACATCCATTGGAATAAATTTTTATTACTAACCCTTTTATCCATGCATGTGGCATTAATGCGTTTGTCTATGTGAAATTCACATGTTTGCATCATAACATAATTTAAAACATGCATTCGGTTATAAGTAACCCATTTATACATATTTTATAACTTACAATTAACTAACAATCTATAACCATGCATATGCTTTGATTTCTATTCATCAACCACGTGATCTACCTTAGTTCAATTAACATCCAAATAAACATATGGCTGAAACATACTAACAATTCTCATGTATATAATACGCAACTTACTCCAAAATAAACACTACACTTAGCATTAATTACATACTAAAACAACCGACCAAAATAATCATGCAATACATGCAACACTTACCGTTTAGCAACTGAATAATTTAAACTAGCATACATTCATCCATCATTTTAATTATCACATTACACATTTTCCATCAAAAACTAACTAATATACCAAGTATATATATTAAGCTATTATTCTATCATAGCCAAACCTTATTATCTAAAATTACATACATATACGAAGCTTCCATTATCATTTTACCAACAATCAAGCTCAATAAAATGCTTTAACCAAAGACATGAGAAATTAAGACTAAACATAGTAATCAAATCCACATCTATGCTGCATACTAGTATGAAGCACATCCAAAGCAACCAAACATATTTATGACCAATTTTACCATGCCACATACAAAATCAAAAACCAACCTTAATATAAAATCACATAGCACAATTTATAATTGTTCATAGCACACGAATTCTTGACCAAAATAGACTTAAACCATAATTAAACCAAAACCAAAATCAAGCAAGGTAGTTAAGCTATTTTCACATGGCTAATATACAAACATTTTCGAAATAACTAACCCCAAAACCAGCCTATACATGCCATAATTTAAGTTTAGCTTATAAGGTACCAAAACAGTAGATAGTGTGATGAACTTGGCTGACAGTCCCCGAGCTTGTAGCTTGACTCCCAAAATCTATAAAACAGAGTAAACATAACACACAGAGTAAGCTATCACAGCTTAGTAAGTCATAAGCAAATAAATAACCCAATGATGTTATCAAATTAACTAAACTAAACCAGATTATTTTATCATTTCACATTTAAATCCAATCATCAATATATATTTTCATATTAAGTATATATAAACATATATAATTATTTCCATTATATCATCACCTTGACCGAATGTTTATATAGCCAAAATTTACACATTATCATTTAACTTTAAGGTCGAATATTCATTATATACCTAGTTCACATACACAAATACAAAACTCATATGTCTTAATATAATTTCATATACATATGTTAACCAAATGACCGAATATGTATCTCATCATTTATACACATATACATAAGAACTGTTCATAACATGCTTACTACTCATTCAAGAAACCAAATACACATATTATATACACATATTTTCTTAATTTGCACTTTACAAGATTCGTAAAAAATAGCAAGGTTTTTACTTACCTTTTCTCAAGTAGGTGACAAGTTAATTCATACTTGACATATAGCTCGTTTTACACATTCGAACACATTACATGTAATGCCCCAAATTTGGGCCTAGAAGTATTGGGCCTTGAGTGTGGGTCCATAAGGAGGTTGTATATAAGCATTTAATTGTGCAAGGAAATGACACAATTAAATGTCTGTTTTGGTGGTTTATGGTCCTGAGAAGTGTTGGAGAAATCTTGGGTTCAAACCTGGGCTTTAGCAAAAATTTTGATTTTAAGTGAATAAAACCCTGGGTGCTTGGATGAAGGCCTTTTAAATTGTTGTGGTAAATAAATGACACAAGGAAGCATGTGGTCTAGTGGTTGGGGCGTCATTAAGTTTGCAAGGGGGCCTGGGTTCAAGTCTTGGCTCTTGCAATTTATTTTTGTTTTTCTAAAGGAATCTAGACGTTAGTACATGTGCCTTATAATTAATTGAGGATAAAATATGACACACAAAGAGCCTGTGGTGGAGTGGCAATGTGGCGTGTTGTGTAATTATGAGGTCTAAGGTTCAAGTCTTAGGATGTGCAATAGGGTATTTATTTTTCTATTTGAGTTGTGTAAGAGGTGGAGTTGGACTGGAACTCTGTGGTTGAAGTGGTCATAATAAATAAGGAATTTTCCTAATGGTTGAAAGTAATCCCACATCGGGAAGCTAACATGAGTATTGGCAAGAAGATGACTTTAAATAGAGCAAACCAGATGAGTTGGAGGGGGAAAAAGGGATTAATACTGAATGCAGGATGTGCCAAGGTTGGTCATGGACTTCAGCGCGTTCTCATAAACAGGTCTGTATTTCGCACTACTCTAGCTGTAGAACGGCAAATGCCGGAATGCCGAAATGCCGGTCACACGGTGATGGTAGCCACACGAGCATGCAAGTGCAGTGTGGGAGCTTTGACATGATGGTTGAGGCCATCATGAGTGCTCATGCGGGCTTAGGTTTCTTTGGGCCACGATGGGCCATGTGGGCCCAATAGCCCATGGGCCCTAGTGGATAAATTGTATGATTGAGTAGTAAATATTGGATTGGGCTATGTGAATCTCATATCTGTAGGGTAGAATTACTGAAATACTCCTATAGGATAGAATTACTAAAATACCCTTGGTTTACAAAATTACCAAAATACCATTGATTAGCAAAATTACCAAAATACCCCTGGTTTGTAAAATTACCAAAATACCCCTAGTTTGAAAAACTACCAAAATACCCCTGGTTTGTGAAATTACTGAAATACCCTCGACCTGTAAAATTACCAAAATACCCTCGACTTGTAAAATTACGAAAATACCCTTGATTTGTAAAATTACCAAAATAACCCTGATTAAAAAAATTACAAAAATACCCTTGACTTTTAAAAATTACAAAAATACCATTTGTTTGCAAAATTATCGAGATACACTTGGTTTGTAGATTTACCAAAACACCCTTGTAGGGTGAAATGACTAAAATACCCCTAATAGGTAAAAAGACCGTTCTGCCTCTCTAGGGTATATGACTCACTGATAATACAATTTGACTGATTTGACTATGTTTTGACTGAGAATGTATGACTGTGACTGGACTGTTGTGACTGTGATTTGTATGATTTTGTATGTCGTGTGTATATTTACTGTTTTCATATAATATTATGTTGCACATGAGTGGGGATTATGAAACGGAGGAAAAAATTGATGATCGCATGGTTGCTTGACGATCGTGGATCCACCAGCCGTCCTGTTATCTGGCAGCATTCCTGCGATGTTTATGGCTATGTGTTGTCCTGTCTACGGCGTTGAGCTGTCTTGTTGACTTAGTGCCACAACCGATGCTAAGCTTGGTGTGTTGGCTGGATGGGTTGATTTTATCCCCACATGGTGTGTTGGTTGGACTGGGCTGGGAATCTGTTAGCATATCTGCATCTGTTATTGATTCTGTACTGAGCTTAGGCCCACCTGATTCTATTAACGGGCTAGGCCCAACTGTTACTGATTTTGAGAATGGGCTAGGCCCAATTGATTTTGATAAGGGTTGAGACCCAAGTGAAATTGTACTGGGCTTTGGCCCACAGATATTGTTCTGTTACTGTAATGGGCTCCAGCCCAGACTGATTCTGAATTCTGTTTGTTTACTAACTGTTTTATTTTAGGAGGGGATTACACACTGAGTTTTCATAAACTCACCCCGTTTATTAACTGTGCAGGTAATCCCAGCATTAGGAGGATCGGTGCTGCAAGGGACTCGAAGGTGGCCACACAACTACTATTGTTTTTTATTTTCTTTTAAGTTATCTATTTATAAGTTCTTATATTTGATTTGGGTTGTAACAAGGCCTCTTTTAATTTATGGTTCTAAATTTGGTGTTTTATAACTATTGGAGTAGAACACAGTTTTCTTTTCCAAAACAATAATTGTTTTTCAAAATATCACATTTCCGCAAAACTTTAAATTAAGCTTCCGCAGCAAATAAAGTGTTAAAGGTAATAATGTTTTACAAGAGAATGACTTTTAATAAACCAACAGAAACTGAGGTTTTCACAAGTTTTAAAATGGCTAGAGGTTTTGAATAGTAAGAAATGTTTTCAATGAGAACATGGTTCTCGAAAAACACTTCAATGTGACACGCTAGATTTCGGCCATAGCGTCTAGACCGAGTTTAGAGTGTTACATTTAGTGGTATCAGAGCCAGGCTGTAAAACTTGGCTGTGGGATGGGTTTTAAAATTGGATTTTTGAAAGAATAGTTTCAAAAAGGTTTGAAAAGATTTGAAGTATTTAAAATGTTTTTCTAAATATTTCCCTAAAAGTGTGGTTACCGAGTCTCCGGGGCCAAATCCGTAAGTTTTCTGTTAGACTGTACTTAAAGTTAGATATTGTATTTATTTAATGTATGTTCTGGAAATCAAATTTTTTTTAAGTTTTCTGTTAGACTGTACTTAAACAAATTCAGAAATGTAGTAACCAACCCTTTTCACATTCGACTATATAAAATATAAATTCATACATTTCATACATTTCATAACAGCATGTATCTCTAGCATTTAACTACAATTAAACACGACTATTTGCTTATAAACTTACCTCAGATGTTATAAAACGGAACAGGGCAGCTAGTCGACAGCTTTCATTTTCCCCCGATCCAAATCTGATTTCTTTGGTTCTTAATCTAAACATATTCAAGTTCCCATTCAAACATATTTTCATTCAATTTAGTCCAAAAACACATAAATGGGAAAATTATCATTTTACCCTTGACATTGACCATTTTTACAATTTAGTCCGTATTGCCAAAACACAAAATACACAAAATTTCAGCATACCCATGTTGAGCCAAATTTTACCCACTCTCAAAACCAATCCATATATTTCATTTATTTCACTTTTTACTCCCTCATCTTATTATTTTCGCAATTTAGTCCTAATAACTCAAAATCATCAAAAACTCTAATACAAAATAAGTTAATCTAAAACATATCTTTCATATTTCATCATCAAACAACAAAAAATCACAAGTTCTCAACAATGGCATAACTCAAAATATTCACCAAAATAAAAAATTCAAGCATGGATTTTGTAGTACTCGAAGCAACGATCTTAAAAACGTAGAAATTATCAAAAATTGAACAATAACGAACCTTGATTAAGCTTGAATAAATTCCGAACCCTAGCTTTGTTTCTTTCTTTTTCTTTGTTTTAACTTTCGGTAAGAAGAACAAATAAATATAAAATGAATTTTAATAACTTATGTTTTAACTAATATATGTTTATTACTAAATTTCTTTTATAACCTTAATGAAATAATAATAAAATCTTATAATATAAGTCCATTACCATCCCAACAATATTTTAATGGAATATTTACAACATAAATGCTCAAATTTAGAAAGCCATTAGTAATTAAGTCCCCTTTTGGAAATAACCATAAAATTTCCCTTTTACTCGATTAAGTCCTTTTATTTAATCGGATACCTAAACAACAAAATTAAATCACAAAAATTTCATAGATATAAATTCACACAAAATAAACACAGTAAATAATTTTTAAATATTTTTTGACTCAGATTCGTGGTCCCAAAACGATCGTTCCTATCAAGGTCTAAATCGGGCTATTACAGCAAGTAAGTGGCTTTGAGGGCTTTTCTTGAATATTTTTGTACTTTTGAGATCCTTGTAGCATGAGCTTTTTAACAAGGGGACTATTTTGTGAAATGATTGAAAGTCTAGGGTTTTACCATGAGAGTGTTCATGTTGTTTTTTGAAATTTTATGGAAGGAAATGAATCATGGTTGTGAAATAAACAACTTTTGTAGAGGGTCTTCTCATGAAAACCTTAATAGGGCCACTTTGTAAAGTTTGCAAAATAGATAGTAATGTTGTGAAATATTGAAAATTTGGGGTTGTCATAAGAGAGGTAAATGGTCAGTTAGGCTTGGCTAATAGGAAATTCGATAAAAATTGATTTTCAAACATAGGGGTAAAATGGTCATTTTGTGAAAGTCTAAGGGCAAAATGGTCATTTTGCCCAATTATGAATTTTTGAGTGCCTAGATTAATATGCTGATTAAATGAATGAATTTCTATCATTTTAGATCAAGAATTACAAAATTCGGGCCTCGACTGAGGAAAAGCAAAGCAAGTGGACTAAGCCGAACTAGTCGCCTACATTTTGTATACCGAGGTAAGTTGTATGTAAATGATGCAACTACATTGTTATCAATTGTGCATGAATTTTTATAGCATAAATTTTTTAATTGTGGTAATTAACGTACATGATGATAATTGAGATAATAGAACTCCCAGGCGAACCTTAGGAACAAATCGGATATTCATGCCATGACTTTTGGGTCATTTGTGCACTAATGCAAGACATGTCTGGGACATGCATCGGCCACATTATGAGAGCTAGTGTAAGACCATGTCTGTAACATCCCGAAATAGGGCTTAGTCGGAATAGTGGTTTCAGGACCATAAATCTGATTTCAAAATAATTATTTTATGATTATTATGAGGCCTGGAATATGAGTATATGCATGTGTTAAAATTTCATGAAGAAATTCTATGTATAGGATGTCCAATTGGAAATTAGGGACTAAATTGAATAAATTGTAAAACTTCGATTCTAGAAGCAATTTGTATGAAATTTCTTGAGATTATGAATTAGAAAGTCTTGGAGATCAATTTGCCCAAGTTCTAAATTTTTGGACAAAAATGGGCTTGTATGGATAAAATTTTAAAGAAAGGGTATAAGGGCATTTTGGTCATTTGTCATCTTAATGAATTAAAATGGGAAACTTCAAGCCAAAATCAGCCATTTCTTTTCCATGGCTACCGAAATTGAAGAGACACCATATCTAGGGTTTTCAACATTTCCAAGCTCAATAGTAAGTGCTCCCAAGCCCCATTTTTCATGTTCTTTGTATTTTTGAAATCCCGATAATTTGCTCTCTCCATTTCTGCCCATATTTCATGCTAGGGTTCATGTTTAAGAATTTACCCATGCATGAGTTGCTTTTATTTTGATGGATTATGGAGGAATATGAAAGATAAATGTGTGATACATATCTTTTCCAAGCTAGTTTTCATGAGAAACCCTTATAGGGACTAAATTGCAAAAGATGTAAATGTGTGGTAAGAATGGGGAGGGAAATGAAAAATGTGGGTTGCCATAAGAGAGAAAAATGTTCGATTAAGCTTGGTCAAGATATAAATTTCATGTGTTTCATTATACAAGCCTAAAGACTAAATCGTAAAAATGTCGAAGGTTAGGGGCAAAATGGTCATTTGGACCGGGGGTAGTTATTAAACTCGAAATGTATAATGTAAGGTATTAATGAATTAATTTTGCTGTTATATTCCCCGAGGAACAAATTCCGGAGGTTGATCGTGGTAAACGTAAAGTTTCGGAATAACCAAAACTCAATCCCGAAAAGAATACCAGGTAAGTTTGAATAATTTGAAGTAAACCCTTAAAATGCATAATTGTATGCTTTATGAATGCTTGGTGATTTCATTTATTATTGGTATGAAATATCATAGAAATGTATATTGATGATAACATGTGAAAGATATCTCGGTTGAGGTTGACAAAAGGGAAATCGATGGATAACCCCTCATTGACATGTGAACTGAGATCATGCATGTGTTGCAGTAAGGATTTAGCCCAGACGGGTAATCCGAGATCTCAAGTATGAAAAGGAATCTACCCTAGACAGGTGTTCCTTGAATGATTAAGCCTCCCGAAGAATATATGTGCATTACAGATTTAGCCCTGGCGGATAATCTGATTAGGTTCTGAATTTAGCCTGGATTGGTAATTCAGATCTGAGCTTATTAAGGGTGTTGTCCTATAAGAGATTTAGTCTGGACTGGTAATCTCGACATCACCTTACGAGTTCATGATATGGGGGATTTAGCCTGGACTGGTAATCCTGCCATATGATGTGAGGTTCACGGGAGCGCATATATGGAACGATCATTCCAATGAATTGATGGATAATGGGTAATCCATCGAGTTTTCCTGGAAGCTCAACGAGAATATTATGGGATATACATACATGATGAAATATGAATGATGAGTTCATCTAGTTAAATTACATGATACATGATTATGTGACTAACTCATTAATTGAGTGCATGTGATAGGAAATCACTTCATATTGGATGAATTCATGAATTAAGTATGGATGTATGCTAATTACTTGGTAAGTTTACTTTCCGGTCATTCGAGCTTACTAAGCATGAAAATGCTTATTCCCTCTCTTTTCCCTTATTTTTCAGAGTTCGAGGACTCATAAGGATTGGAAGACGATTGGAGAGTCAACACACTATCAACTGGTCAAGCTTTGGTATAAAGACACTACTATTTTGTTAATGGCATGTATAGGGTCTTGAGTATTTTGTCATATGTGTCATTTGAATTGCCAAATGAAGGCATGAAAAGATGTACCCATCTTTTTGTATAAGGCCATGGAAAATGGTACATTTGAAAGTAGGCTATGACCTGCCTTTATCTGCATGTTCATGCTCTATTATGATGGAATGCTACAAGTGGCAATGAGTTCAAAAATGAGCCGAGTTCTAGAATGTAATACTATAACATAAGAACCCATGAATACTAAATGGGAAATTGTGACAGCCCTAATTTGGCCCTAGTCGAAAAGTGGTTTCGGGATCATAAAACTGAGTCACAAAAATAATTAAATGTTATATTCTATGTTTATTATATGTGAAAGTGCATGTGTGAAAATTTCATGCTTTGATTGTCATTTGATAGTAAAATTATGAAATAGGACCTATGTGAAAATTTCTGAAAATATTATAGGCCAAATTGTAGTTGCCAAATAATTTGTAGTGTAAAATAGGAGGATTTTCATGTCAAACCTCCCATTTTACATGTAGTGGCCGGCCATCATGTTGGTGGTAGACAACATGTGCAAATTTTTTTATTGAAATTATGGCATGAGTATGGCACAAATATTATATGCCATTTTGTGTCATCAATTGTTGGGTAATTAGAATAATAAGAGTAACTATGACAGCCCAAAATTTGACCCTAGTCGGGAAGTGGTTTCGGGACCGCTAAACCGAGTCACCGAAATGTTTGAATGTGATATTTATTGTCTAGAATATGTATATATGCATGTGTTAAAATTTCATGGTTGAATTTTGTAAATTGTAAGTGAAATTTTATTAAATAGGACTTATGTGAGAAAATTTAGAAATGTGCTAGGCTAATGTAAGGTGGCCCATTTATGCATGTTGCAAATAGTTGTACTTGCATGTCAAATACCCCTTTTATTTTAAGTGGTGGCCGGCCATGATGGTCATATATATATAATATGTATTAAATCTTAATTAAATGGCCATTATTTTATGCAAAAGAAAGGAAATAGATTAAAGAAAGAATAAAAAGAAAAGTAATGAAGACAAAGCATCATCTTTGTCTTCTTGGCCGGATTGAAAGAAAGAATTGGGGCAAACATTCGGTCACTTGAAGCTTGAGAAGGGGGGGAATAGGTGAAGAAAACTAAGTGTTCATCTTTGTTTCTTCTAAGCCGAATGTGAAGGAAGGAATAGGGGCAAAGAACTTTCGGCCATTTGAATGCTTAATAAGGTTAGTATATTGTGTTAAAGTTGTGAAATTTTAGCTTGTTTTAGGTTAATTATCATGGTTCTTACTTAGACCATGCAAAATTTTTAACTTTGATAGATGGATGGAGCATTCGGCTATGGCTATTAAAGAAGGAAATTTGATTACTTCCTTTAAGTTTTGATGAAGAATGTGTTGAGGAAAGAAATTGATCTTGCTAAAAATATAAATTCTAAATGCTCATATATGTAATACCCAAATAAAAATGCTTGATGTCTTGAACAAATATTGTTTCGATGGGTGGAATGAGTAATGTCATGTATAGGTTTCGGCTATGGATTTTCATGTTTAATATTTTTATGTTGGTGTTCAAATTGAAAATGGATGTTAGTTGTGCTATAACACTTGGTTAATGATGAAAGGATCATGAGCTTAGGGCTTGAGAGGCATTCGGCTTTGGAGTAAAAATAATAGAAATGGTGTTTAGTCAATGCAAGTGTCCATACTTGTAGGATGTATTGAGTGTTGCAATCGGCCTTAACATAGACATGTGTGTGTTCGGCCACATAAATGAGCACCTAAGTTGATGTGTATGTTCGGCCAAAGGTAAGCATGTTGATGGCTTTATCTTGACTTAGAAGGTTCGGCTAAAGGGAAAATTAGCTAATATGTCGAATTCGATTCGTGAATTCGTACATATGTGACTCTAATGTCTAATGTGTATATGGACTAAGTACCTTGAGGTTCTCTTTGAGGTTCGAGTGAATTGTATTGAATCATTTGATGTGATTAAAAATGCATATGACCATTGTGTATTTGAGCTAAAAGGTGGCCATATGACCCATCAAACTCCTTGTCATATTCGGCCATAAGCTAGAAAAATGAGACTTTAATGAGTTAAATTTGTTTGATTTAGCTCAAGGAGTTAAAGGAGGTGAATCGAGCAAAGGCAAAGAAAAGGTCATCGAGTAGCCGAGTTGGAACCGTCTTACCCAACACGAGGTAAGTCATTAAGCATGTAGTTGGTATTATTTCAAATGGTCATAATGTTTATGTATTGATGCTGAATGGAATGAATAAATATACATATATATATATGCATGTACGTATGTGATGATGAAATTGTTGAATGAAAAGAAAAGAGGTAAGATGTACTGAGTTGTTGATCTCGGCACTAAACGTGCGGGTATAACCATTTATGACCATGAGATTGGCGCTAAGTGCGCGGGATTAAATTGTACAGCACTAAGTGTGCGATTTGACTATGTTGCACTAAGTGTGCGAAATGAATATGATGCACTAAGTGTGCGAATTGACCATGCGGCACTAAGTGTGCGAGTTTGACTATGTAGCACTAAGTGTGCGATTTGATTACGTAGCACTAAGTGTGCGAGTTGATTATATAGCACTGAGTGTGCGGACTCAATATGCATTCGTGAATCATTATGGACACTATGTGTGCGACACTATTGAGTCGATCGCGGACAGCGGATCGGGTAAGTGTCTTGAGTACATGGCTAATAGGTGCTATGCTTATACTTGGTGTTGAGCTCGGTAAGTTTGAACCTATGTGACAAATATGCTTGAAGTCACGTACATAAAATTTATCGTAGGATGGGTGAAAGGCCGTTTAGTCGTTTGATTGTAACGAAAATAAATTGATTTATGAAAATGCTTCAATGTCCTATTGATGAGTATACGGAATGTGAATGCATGAATTGATATGAAATTGAATCGATAGGTGGGAGGAACTATGGTATGGTTCGGTATGGATGGAGTAAATTGTCTCGTTCCATTTTGTTTCCTCTTGTGATAATGTTATTGATGGATGGTAGTACATTGCTTATGACTTACTGAGTTATAAACTCACTCGGTGTTTCCTTGTCACCCATTATAGGTTGCTTGGACTCATCTATTTTTGCGGGGTCAGGTCGTCATCGAAGTCATCACACCGGATAGCAAGTTTTGGCACTTTCTTCTTAGTTGGCTTAGAAGAACATTTTGGCATGTATAAGCTATTACGTTGTGTTTGAACTTTGGCATGTAAACTTTAAGCCATGCGAAAATGGCACGAATGTTCGATTGAGTTGGATCAAGGGTAGGCATGAAATGGACCTAGTTACTTTCGTAACAGATGCTGGCAGCAGCAGTGTCATGAGATTGAAAAATCACTAAAAATAGTAGGAGTGGAATTAATTGATGAATAAATTATGTAATCGAAGCTCGATGAGTCTGTTTTCATGAGGAAGTAACGAAAAGATCATATGGGCAGTATATTAAGAGATAATCAGATTTTTGTGGGACAGGGCCAGAACGGTTTCTGGATTCCCTGCTCCGACTTTGGAAATCCATTATAAATTAACCAGAGATAATTAGGGGTCGTACCATATATGTATAGAATCCTCTCTGAGTCTAGTTTTCATAGAAATAAACGGTATCAGTATTGAAGCCCCGTGCAGGGAGATATTCAAGTTGTAATGGGAAAAGGTCAGTGTAGTCGACCCCTGCAACATGGGAGACTTTGACTAATAAACTGTACTAATTGGCCCAACCAAAAATTCTAGAAAAAAATACATAGATGGGCACATGAGTCTAGTTTCTGGCAAAAATTACAAAACTGATTTTTGAGTTACGAAACTCAAGATATGATTTTTAAAACGACTAGTACCCAGATTGGGCAGTGTCTGGAAAATAAATTTTATAAGGGGTTAAAGTCAGTTAACACCTCGTGTTCGACTCCGGTGTCGGTTTCGGGTTCGGGGTGTTACATTTGATTGGTATCAGAGCTATGGTTTAGTCGGTTCTATGACTACCATAGCACGTATGAGTCTAGCTATACATGCCTTAATGTTAATGTTTAAAAGGGTGATGACTTCTGACGGTTGAAATGTTTTTGTTTTGATTAGTAAATGGATCCCGGTGAAGAAAGAACCCTAGCGGATGACGTTGAGAGCGTAGCGGCTGCTCTTGCACAAGGGACGCCGCCTGTTGAACCTCAGTCATCTGCGAATAATCAAGGTGAGGGGGCTAAACAAGCCTTCTTTACCATGATGAATGAGTGGGTCGCGCAATATGCCCGAACCAACCCGGCTGTCCAACAATTCCCAAATTTGAATAATCCACCCCAAGAGCCTGTAATGCCATCAGTCGCTGATCCTGTGAGGCTGAGTAAGCCACCTGTAGACTTGATTAGGAAGCGTGGGGCCGAGGAGTTCAAGGCCATAGTAACTGATGATGCCGAAAGGGCCGAGTTCTGGCTCGATAACACCATTCGGGTGTTCGATGAATTGTCATGCACACCCGACGAATGTCTAAAATGTGCTGTATCTTTGTTGCAAGACTCAGCCTACTATTGGTGGAGGACCTTGATTTCCATAGTCCCGAACGAGCGAGTAACTTGGGACTTCTTTCAAACGGAATTCCGAAAGAAATTTATTAGCCAACGGTTCATTGATCAGAAGCGTAAGGAGTTCTTGGAACTCAAGCAAGGCCGTATGACTGTATCTGAATACGAACATGAATTCGTAAGACTCAGTAGGTATGCCCGGGAGTGTGTAGCTGATGAGGTTGCTATGTGCAAAAGGTTCGAGGAAGGATTGAATGAAGATTTAAAGCTACTAATGGGTATTTTGGAAATAAAAGAATTCGTAACACTAGTCGAACGAGCCTGCAAGGCGGAAGAACTTGGAAGGGAGAAGAGGAAGGCTGAATTTGAAGCTAGAGATTATCGTAAAAGATCGACGGGTAAAGCTCCGTTCTCAGCTGTAAAGAAGTTCAGGGAGGACATTAATAAGTCGAGGGCGACTGCGGGAATTTCCATCAGGGCAAGACCATCGATGGGCTCTCGAGCTACTTCGGTAGCTAGTGTGGGCAATAATCGTCACGAGAAACCTGAATGTCCCCAATGTGGAAGACGACACCTAGGTGAATGTTGGGGCAAGTCTACTAGCAGGACCTGTTACGGATGCGGTTCGAAGGACCACTTCATTAGAGATTGCACGGAGCTGGATGAGAAGAATAAGATTCAAGGTGCAAGACCTAGTGGAGTGACATCTAGAGGTAGACCACCGAGAATTTTAGGAGGCAGGGGTGGTAGTCAGAGGGGGGCCTCTGATACGGCCGATCGAGCCGAGAACCGTACTCCTGCTAGAGCATATGCCATTCGCGCACGAGAGGAGGCATCCTCCCCCGACGTCATCACTGGTACCTTCACTCTCTTTGATACTAATGTGATTGCATTGATTGACCCTGGTTCTACTCATTCATATGTATGCAAAACCTTAGCAACCAGTAAGACTCTACCTGTTGAGTCTACTGAGCTCGTAATTCGAGTATCAAACCCTTTGGGTCAATGCGTACTTGTTGATAAAGTGTGTAAGAGATGCCCTCTAATAATCCGAGAATCCTGTTTTCCGGCCGATTTGATGCTTTTGCCGTTCGACGAGTTTGATGTTATTCTTGGTTTGGATTGGTTAACCGCGCATGATGCGGTTGTGAATTGCAAAAGCAAGACTATCGATTTGAGGTGCGCAAATAACGAAATAATCCGAGTTGAGTCTGCGGACTTAAGGGGGTTGCCAGCTGTAATATCAGCAATGTTGGCCCAGAAATATGTAAGGAAAGGGTGCGAAGCATACCTCGCGTATGTACTTGATAACAAGGAGTTAGAAAAGAAACCCGAATCGGTGCCGGTGGTCTGTGAATACCCGGATGTTTTTCCTGAAGAGTTACCGGGTTTGCCACCTGTTCGGGAGGTAGAGTTTGGTATTGAGCTTGTACCTGGAACTACGCCAATTTCGATCGCTCCGTATCGTATGGCACTAACCGAGTTAAAAGAGTTGAAAGCTCAGTTGCACGAATTGACGGATAGAGGTTTCGCTCGACCGAGTTTCTCACCTTGGGGTGCACCAGTATTGTTCGTGAAAAAGACGAACGGAACCATGAGGTTGTGCATTGACTATCGTCAACTGAATAAAGTGACGATAAAGAATAAGTATCCGTTACCGCGTATTGATGATCTGTTCGATCAATTAAAGGGAGCATCGGTGTTTTCAAAGATAGATTTGAGATCGGGTTATTATCAGTTGCGGATTCGAGATTCGGACGTACCCAAAACTGCTTTTAGAACGAGGTACGGTCACTACGAGTTCTTAGTGACGCCGTTTGGGCTCACTAATGCCCCTGCGGTGTTTATGGATTTGATGAATCGGATCTTCAGGTCGTATTTGGATCGGTTCGTAGTTGTGTTTATTGATGACATCTTGGTCTATCCAAGAGATGAGACCGAACATGCTGAGCATCTGAGGCAAGTGTTGCAAATTTTGCGGGATAAGCAGTTATATGCTAAGTTCAGTAAGTGTGAGTTCTGGTTAAGAGAGGTTAGCTTCTTGGGTCATGTGGTATCCGCATCGGGTATTCGAGTTGACCCGAGCAAATTTTCAGCCATACTTAACTGGAAGCCTCCGAGAAATGTTACCGAAGTCCGGAGCTTTCTAGGGCTCGCCGGTTATTACCGACGATTTGTCAAAGGTTTCTCGATGATAGCCACACCAATGACGAAGCTACTTCAAAAGGATGTTAAGTTCGAATGGACGGAGAAATGTCAGAAAAGCTTCGATCAACTGAAAACTCATTTGACTGAAGCTCCAATTTTGGTGCAACCCGAATCGGGTAAAGAGTTTGTCATTTATAGTGACGCATCCCTACTTGGGTTGGGTTGCGTATTGATGCAAGAAGGTCGAGTTGTGGCCTATGCGTCGAGACAATTGAAGCCACACGAGAGAAATTATCCGACCCATGATCTCGAACTAGCCGCCATTGTGTTTGCATTGAAAATATGGCGACATTATTTGTTTGGTGAGAAGTGCCATGTGTTTTCGGATCACAAAAGTCTCAAATATTTGATGACTCAACGAGACTTGAATCTGCGACAAAGACGTTGGCTTGAGTTGTTGAAAGATTACGAGCTTGTCATTGATTACCACCCGGGAAAGGCTAATGTGGTTGCGGACGCCTTAAGCCGGAAATCACTGTTTGCTTTGCGAGCGATGAATGTACACTTGTCTGTTCTACCTGACAATGTGTTAGTAGCTGAATTAAAAGCCAAACCATTATTGACTCATCAAATTCGTGAAGCTCAGAAGGTCGATGATGAATTGGTTGCAAAACGAGCTGAGTGTGTTCCGAACAAGGAATCGGAGTTTCAGATTGATGATGATGGTTGTTTGAGGTTTAGAAGTCGTTTGTGTGTTCCAAGGAATTCGGAACTCATTCCGATGATTCTGAACGAAGCCCATTGTAGCCGAATGTCAATTCACCCCGGGAGCACGAAAATGTACAACGACTTGAAACGTCGGTTTTGGTGGCGTGGTATGAAACGAGACATCTCCGACTTTGTTTCGAGATGTTTAATATGTCAACAAGTGAAAGCGGAACATCAAGTGCCTTCAGGGTTACTTCAGCCGATCATGATACCCGAGTGGAAATGGGACCGAGTCACAATGGACTTTGTGTCCGGACTGCCATTGTCCGCAAGTAAGAAGGATGCGATTTGGGTTGTTGTTGATAGGCTGACTAAGTCGGCTCACTTTATCCCCGTGCGTACGGATCTTTCATTGGATAAACTAGCCGAATTGTATGTCTCTCAGATTGTGAGATTACATGGAGTACCTATTTCTATCGTGTCGGATAGAGATCCGAGATTCACCTCACGATTTTGGAAGAAATTGCAAGAAGCTTTGGGTACCAAGCTGCATTTTAGCACCGCTTTTCACCCCCAAACAGATGGAAAATCCGAGCGGATAATTCAGATACTCGAGGATATGCTGAGATGCTGCATCCTTGAGTTTAGTGGCTCATGGGAACGGTATGTACCTTTGATTGAATTCGCTTACAACAATAGTTTTCAATCAAGTATTAAGATGGCACCTTATGAGGCTTTGTACGGTCGTAAATGCCGTACGCCATTGTTTTGGACCGAGCTTGGTGAAAGTAAAATTTTCGGAGTTGATTTGATTAAAGATGCCGAACAAAAAGTAAAGGTAATCCGCGAAAGTCTAAAGGCAGCCACGGATCGTCAGAAATCGTATGCGGATTTGAAACGAAAAGACATTGAATATCAGGCGGGAGATAAAGTGTTTCTTAAAGTTTTGCCTTGGAAAAAGGTACTCAGATTTGGCCGAAAGGGCAAGTTGAGTCCGAGATTCATTGGGCCATACGAAATATCCGAACGAGTCGGTCCAGTTGCGTATCGATTGATTTTACCCCATGAACTTGAAAAGATTCACGATGTCTTTCATGTTTCAATGCTTAGACGTTATAGATCCGATCCGTCACATGTGATTAATCCCTCAGAAGTTGAAATTCAATCTGACTTGAGCTATGAAGAAGAACCGATTCGTATCCTAGCTCGTGAAGTGAAAGAGTTGCGAAATAAAAGGGTTCCGTTGGTTAAGGTGTTGTGGCTCAAACACGGGATCGAGGAAGCAACCTGGGAACCCGAGAGCTCGATGAAAGAACGATATCCAAACCTATTTACCGGTAAGATTTTCGAGGACGAAAATTCCTTAAGTGGGGGAGAGTTGTGACAGCCCAAAATTTGACCCTAGTCGGGAAGTGGTTTCGGGACCGCTAAACCGAGTCACCGAAATGTTTGAATGTGATATTTATTGTCTAGAATATGTATATATGCATGTGTTAAAATTTCATGGTTGAATTTTGTAAATTGTAAGTGAAATTTTATTAAATAGGACTTATGTGAGAAAATTTAGAAATGTGCTAGGCTAATGTAAGGTGGCCCATTTATGCATGTTGCAAATAGTTGTACTTGCATGTCAAATACCCCTTTTATTTTAAGTGGTGGCCGGCCATGATGGTCATATATATATAATATGTATTAAATCTTAATTAAATGGCCATTATTTTATGCAAAAGAAAGGAAATAGATTAAAGAAAGAATAAAAAGAAAAGTAATGAAGACAAAGCAGCATCTTTGTCTTCTTGGCCGGATTGAAAGAAAGAATTGGGGCAAACATTCGGTCACTTGAAGCTTGAGAAGGGGGGGAATGGGTGAAGAAAACTAAGTGTTCATCTTTGTTTCTTCTAAGCCGAATGTGAACGAAGGAATAGGGGCAAAGAACTTTCGGCCATTTGAATGCTTAATAAGGTTAGTATATTGTGTTAAAGTTGTGAAATTTTAGCTTGTTTTAGGTTAATTATCATGGTTCTTACTTAGACCATGCAAAATTTTTAACTTTGATGGATGGATGGAGCATTCGGCTATGGCTATTAAAGAAGGAAATTTGATTACTTCCTTTAAGTTTTGATGAAGAATGTGTTGAGGAAAGAAATTGATCTTGCTAAAAATATAAATTCTAAATGCTCATATATGTAATACCCAAATAAAAATGCTTGATGTCTTGAACAAATATTGTTTCGATGGGTGGAATGAGTAATGTCATGTATAGGTTTCGGCTATGGATTTTCATGTTTAATATTTTTATGTTGGTGTTCAAATTGAAAATGGATGTTAGTTGTGCTATAACACTTGCTTAATGATGAAAGGATCATGAGCTTAGGGCTTGAGAGGCATTCGGCTTTGGAGTAAAAATAAAAGAAATGGTGTTTAGTCAATGCAAGTGTCCATACTTGTAGGATGTATTGAGTGTTGCAATCGGCCTTAACATAGACATGTGTGTGTTCGGCCACATAAATGAGCACCTAAGTTGATGTGTATGTTCGGCCAAAGGTAAGCATGTTGATGGCTTTATCTTGACTTAGAAGGTTCGGCTAAAGGGAAAATTAGCTAATATGTCGAATTCGATTCGTGAATTCGTACATATGTGACTCTAATGTCTAATGTGTATATGGACTAAGTACCTTGAGGTTCTCTTTGAGGTTCGAGTAATTGTATTGAATCATTTGATGTGATTAAAAATGCATATGACCATTGTGTATTTGAGCTAAAAGGTGGCCATATGACCCATCAAACTCCTTGTCATATTTGGCCATAAGCTAGCAAAATGAGACCTTAATGAGTTAAATTTGTTTGATTTAGCTCAAGGAGTTAAAGGAGGTGAATCGAGCAAAGGCAAAGAAAAGGTCATCGAGTAGCCGAGTTGGAACCGTCTTACCCAACACGAGGTAAGTCATTAAGCATGTAGTTGGTATTATTTCAAATGGTCATAATGTTTATGTATTGATGCTGAATGGAATGAATAAATATACATATATATATGCATGTACGTATGTGATGATGAAATTGTTGAATGAAAAGAAAAGAGGTAAGATGTACTGAGTTGTTGATCTCGGCACTAAACGTGCGGGTATAACCATTTATGACCATGAGATTGGCGCTAAGTGCGTGGGATTAAATTGTACAGCACTAAGTGTGCGATTTGACTATGTTGCACTAAGTGTGCGAAATGAATATGATGCACTAAGTGTGCGAATTGACCATGCGGCACTAAGTGTGCGAGTTTGACTATGTAGCACTAAGTGTGCGATTTGATTACGTAGCACTAAGTGTGCGAGTTGATTATAAAGCACTGAGTGTGCGGACTCAATATGCATTCGTGAATCATTATGGACACTATGTGTGCGACACTATTGAGTCGATCGCGGACAGCGGATCGGGTAAGTGTCTTGAGTACATGGCTAATAGGTGCTATGCTTATACTTGGTGTTGAGCTCGGTAAGTTTGAACCTATGTGACAAATATGCTTGAAGTCACATACATAAAATTTATCGTAGGATGGGTGAAAGGCCGTTTAGTCGTTTGATTGTAACGAAAATAAATTGATTTATGAAAATGCTTCAATGTCCTATTGATGAGTATACGGAATGTGAATGCATGAATTGATATGAAATTGAATCGATAGGTGGGAGGAACTATGGTATGGTTCGGTATGGATGGAGTAAATTGTCTCGTTCCATTTTGTTTCCTCTTGTGATAATGTTATTGATGGATGGTAGTACATTGCTTATGACTTACTGAGTTATAAACTCACTCGGTGTTTCCTTGTCACCCATTATAGGTTGCTTGGACTCATCTATTTTTGCGGGGTCAGGTCGTCATCGAAGTCATCACACCGGATAGCAAGTTTTGGTACTTTCTTCTTAGTTGGCTTAGAAGAACATTTTGGCATGTATAAGCTATTACGTTGTGTTTGAACTTTGGCATGTAAACTTTAAGCCATGCGAAAATGGCACGAATGTTCGATTGAGTTGGATCAAGGGTAGGCATGAAATGGACCTAGTTACTTTCGTAACAGATGCTGGCAGCAGCAGTGTCATGAGATTGAAAAATCACTAAAAATAGTAGGAGTGGAATTAATTGATGAATAAATTATGTAATCGAAGCTCGATGAGTCTGTTTTCATGAGGAAGTAACGAAAAGATCATATGGGCAGTATATTAAGAGATAATCAGATTTTTGTGGGACAGGGCCAGAACGGTTTCTGGATCCTCTGCTCCGACTTTGGAAATTCATTATAAATTAACCAGAGATAATTAGGGGTCGTAACATATATGTATAGAATCCTCTCTGAGTCTAGTTTTCATAGAAACAAACGGCATCAGTATTGAAGTCCCGTGTAGGGAGATATTCAAGTCGTAATGGGCAAAGGTCAGTGTAGTCGACCCCTGCAACATGGGAGATTTTGACTAATAAACTGTACTAATTGGCCCAACCAAAAATTCTAGAAAAAAATACATAGATGGGCACATGAGTCTAGTTTCTGGGAAAAATTACAAAACTGATTTTCGAGTTACGAAACTCAAGATATGATTTTTAAAACGACTAGTACCCAGATTGGGCAGTGTCTGGAAAATAAATTTTATAAGGGGTTAAAGTCAGTTAACACCTCGTGTTCGACTCCGGTGTCGGTTTCGGGTTTGGGGTGTTACAGTAACAAAAGGAAGTGAAGGAAAAGTTCTGTCCATCCTTGTTCATGGTAGCCGGAAATGGAAGAGAAAGGGGAGGAAAAGAGCTCTTGAATGTTTGGTCACTTGGGGAAGAAAATCCAAGGTAAGTTCATGGTGCTTTGCTTCTATTTTGATGTTCATGGGTTTTTCTTGTTTCTACCTTAACCCATGAAGCATATTTTTGTTATTTGGTTGTGTTGTAAGCATTCGGTCATGAATGGAAATGAGAGAAATGGTTGTTATTTCATGTTCTTTTGCTGAAAAATGGAGAATAGATGAAGTTGAGCCAAGCAAATAAGCATGCATGTGCCTTAGATGCTAAGGGGAAAAATCGGCTAACATGTTGTGTGTATTATGGCCGAATGTGAATTTGGATAATATTGAGTAATTTGTGCTTTAAAATGATGAAAGGAAGATTATGCTTAAGTGAAGTTATAGGTATGTGATGATTGATTTGTGATATGCATGTTTAAATAACATGCATGCAAGGTATGTGTAAAAGAGTGAATTGGTAATAAATCTGCTTGGGACAGCAGCAGTAACATGATTTTCAAAAATCACCATAAATTGTGGGAGATGATTTAGAAGCTGGATAAATTATGTAATTAAATCTTAATGAGTCTAGTTTCTTATAAAAGAAACCGTGTAAGCAAAATCGTTGTTGATCATGAGATATTTGAAGTGATGTGGGACAGGGTCAGAATGACTTCTAGATCTTCTGTTCTGTTTTTATAAATTCATTATAAATTGTACAAAAATGGATATAATATGAATTTTATATTCTTAGACTCCTTAATGAGTCTAGTTTCAAATCAAATAAACGAGAACATATTTTTAATTTTGTACAATGAGAAATTTGATTCGTAGTGAAGAGTGGTCAGATTAGTCAAACAGTGAAATAAGGAATATTTTAAGAAAAATATGGTATTGATTGGCCAAACCAAAAATCCTGAAAATTTTATGGGCAAAATATATATGGGTCTATTTTTAGAAAAAATTAACAGAACTTGATTTGGACTTTCGTAGCTGCAGTTATAAATGATTTAGTGACTGTTGCTCAGGAAGACAGCTTGCAGTGAAATTATGATTATGTGGTAAACATTGACAAAAATTTGTTAATGAGTTGCTTATTGATTTCTTATAAGCTTACTATGATCAGTAGGTGTGAAAGTTGAATATATATATATTATATTTTGAAAGTGATGCTTGAATAGTCGAATAATGACTAGTTTAAAATCTTTAAATTTTAAGCTCAAGAGCATAGAGGGGCAAATTCGGATAAGAGAAAAGAGAAAGTAATCGAATAGCCGTTGTAATCATTCAGCAACATTCGAGGTAAGTTCTTAAGTGTTTAAGCTTGATTCCTTTTTATATGCCCAAGAGTTAAATTAATATGGTAAAGGGAATGTAAATTTTATTTAGTTAATGTGCCGAATATGTAATGATTTAAGGCTATAAGCCGATTATGGCTATTATGCTTAAGTTGAAATGGATTTGGAAATTTGATGCACTAAATGAGTGTTACAATGAATAAACTATGCTGTATATGTGCTGGTGGAGATATCACGATTGGTGATTATTAAATACCTAAAGGAAACCATGATGTGTATAAAATTATTATTATTAGTCCTTTGTGATAGCCGAATATGGCTTGGCACTAAAGTGATTAAATGTGAACTTCGATGAGGTAAACCATTAAAAGTGCGTTGCTATAAGACTATGGGCTAATACAATATGTGGATTCGTTCTGTAAAGTAAATTATCCAGGTATGCGATATGTACTTAGGCATGTTAAATCGATTGGAATTGAATCATGAATGTGAATTGAGAAGCATAGGTAAAAATGCCTATGACATATATGTGAGTAAGGGTAAAACCATCGTAAATTATCGATAAGGATGGGCTATGTGCGGAACCATCTTATAATTGCTAATTTGAAATGTTGTGTGCGAATCAGTGAGCAATATGTATATATTAGATGAATCATGACCTTTTGGTTCTACTTGAACTAAGTTGCACGATAAATAATTTATGCATATGACTTATAGTTGAATGGTCACTATGGGTTAAGTTTGAATGGTGAAATGGAAATGTGATATGTTGAATGAGATGTGTTAATATATAATTAAATATGCATGATATTTAATGTGTATCTGGGCTTAAAGACCCGCAGGCTTTGTGCTGGTAAAATATCCAGGTTAAATCCCGCAGGTTTCGTGCTGGTATTATATCCGGGATAAATCCTGCAGGCCTAGTGCTGGTATTATATTCGGGCCTTCGTGCCTAGCAGGCTTCGTACCGGTGATGTGTATTCGGGCCTTCGTGCCTAGCAGGCTTCGTGCCGGTGATATGTATTCGGGCCTTCATGCCTAGCAGGCGTAATGCCGGTGAAATGATATGTTAAATTAGTATGGTAAAGGGAATGTAAATTTTATTTAGTTAATGTGCCGAATATGTAATGATTTAAGGCTATAAGCCTATTATGGCTATTATGCTTAAGTTGAATTGGATTTGGAAATTTGATGCACTAAATGAGTGTTACAATGAATAAACTATGCCGTATATGTGCTGGTGGAGATATACGATTGGTGATTATTAAATACCTAAAGGAAACCATGATGTGTATAAAATTATTATTATTAGTCCTTTGTGATAGCTGAATATGGCTTGGCACTAAAGTGATTAAATGTGAACTTCGATGAGGTAAACCATTAAAAGTGTGGTGCTATAAGACTATGGGCTAATACAATATGTGGATTCGTTCTGTAAAGTAAATTATTCAGGTATGTGATATGTACTTAGGCATGTTAAATCGATTGGAATTGAATCATGAATGTGAATTGAGAAGCATAGGTAAAAATGCCTATGACATATATGTGAGTAAGGGTAAAACCATCATAAATTATCGAAAAGGATGGGCTATGTGTGGAACCATATTATAATTGCTAATTTGAAAGGTTGTGTGCAAATCAGTGAGCAATATGTATATATTAGATGAATCGTGACCTTTTGGTTCTACTTGAACTAAGTTGCGCGATAAATAATTTATGCATATGACTTATAGTCGAATGGTCACAATGGGTTAAGTTTGAATGGTGAAATGGAAATGTGATATGTTGAATGAGATGTGTTAATATATACTTAAATATGCATGATATTTAATGTGTATCCGGGCTTAAAGACCCGCAGGCTTCGTGCTGGTAAAATATCCAGGTTAAATCCCGCAGGCTTCGTGCTGGTATTATATGCGGGATAAATCTTGCAGGCCTAGTGTTGGTATTATATTCGGGCCTTCGTGCCTAGTAGGCTTCGTACCGGTGATGTGTATTCGGGCCTTCGTGCCTAGCAGGCTTCATGCCGGTGATATGTATTCGGGCCTTCGTGCCTAGCAGGCGTAATGCCGGTGAAATGATATGTTAAATTAGTATGGTAAAGGGAATGTAAATTTTATTTAGTTAATGTGCCGAATATGTAATGATTTAAGGCTATAAGCCTATTATGGCTATTATGCTTAAGTTGAATTGGATTTGGAAATTTGATGCACTAAATGAGTGTTACAATGAATAAACTATGCCGTATATGTGCTGGTGGAGATATCACGATTGGTGATTATTAAATACCTAAAGGAAATCATGATGTGTATAAAATTATTATTATTAGTCCTTTGTGATAGCCGAATATGGCTTGGCACTAAAGTGATTAAATGTGAAATTCGATGAGGTAAACCATTAAAAGTGTGGTGCTATAAGACTATGGGCTAATACAATATGTGGATTCGTTCTGTAAAGTAAATTATTCAGGTATGCGATATGTACTTAGGCATGTTAAATCGATTGGAATTGAATCATGAATGTGAATTGAGAAGCATAGGTAAAAATGCCTATGACATATATGTGAGTAAGGGTAAAACCATCATAAATTATCGAAAAGGATGGGCTATGTGTGGAACCATATTATAATTGCTAATTTGAAAGGTTGTGTGCAAATCAGTGAGCAATATGTATATATTAGATGAATCGTGACCTTTTGGTTCTACTTGAACTAAGTTGCGCGATAAATAATTTATGCATATGACTTATAGTCGAATGGTCACAATGGGTTAAGTTTGAATGGTGAAATGGAAATGTGATATGTTGAATGAGATGTGTTAATATATACTTAAATATGCATGATATTTAATGTGTATCCGGGCTTAAAGACCCGCAGGCTTCGTGCTGGTAAAATATCCAGGTTAAATCCCGCAGGCTTCGTGCTGGTATTATATCCGGGATAAATCCTGCAGGCCTAGTGCTGGTATTATATTCGGGCCTTCGTGCCTAGCAGGCTTCGTGCCGGTGATGTGTATTCGGGCCTTCGTGCCTAGCAGGCTTCATGCCGGTGATATGTATTCGGGCCTTCGTGCCTAGCAGGCGTAATGCCGGTGAAATGATATGTTAAATTAGTATGGTAAAGGGAATGTAAATTTTATTTAGTTAATGTGCCGAATATGTAATGATTTAAGGCTATAAGCCTATTATGGCTATTATGCTTAAGTTGAATTGGATTTGGAAATTTGATGCACTAAATGAGTGTTACAATGAATAAACTATACCGTATATGTGCTGGTGGAGATATCACGATTGGTGATTATTAAATACCTAAAGGAAACCATGATGTGTATAAAATTATTATTATTAGTCCTTTGTGATAGCTGAATATGGCTTGGCACTAAAGTGATTAAATGTGAACTTCGATGAGGTAAACCATTAAAAGTGTGGTGCTATAAGACTATGGGCTAATACAATATGTGGATTCGTTCTGTAAAGTAAATTATTCAGGTATGTGATATGTACTTAGGCATGTTAAATCGATTGGAATTGAATCATGAATGTGAATTGAGAAGCATAGGTAAAAATGCCTATGACATATATGTGAGTAAGGGTAAAACCATCATAAATTATCGAAAAGGATGGGCTATGTGTGGAACCATATTATAATTGCTAATTTGAAAGGTTGTGTGCAAATCAGTGAGCAATATGTATATATTAGATGAATCGTGACCTTTTGGTTCTACTTGAACTAAGTTGCGCGATAAATAATTTATGCATATGACTTATAGTCGAATGGTCACTATGGGTTAAGTTTGAATGGTGAAATGGAAATGTGATATGTTGAATGAGATGTGTTAATATATAATTAAATATGCATGATATTTGATGTGTATCCGGGCTTAAAGACCCGCAGGCTTTGTGCTGGTAAAATATCCAGGTTAAATCCCGCAGGCTTCGTGCTGGTATTATATCATGGATAAATCCCACAGGCCTAGTGCTGGTATTATATTCGGGCCTTCGTGCCTAGCAGGCTTCGTGCTGGTGATGTGTATTCGGGCCTTCGTGCCTAGCAGGCGTAATGCCTGTGAAATGATATGTTATGTGAATTCAGTGTTCCTTGTAAGATAAGGGTTTAGCCGAATTTTAAAGATGAAATGATAGTGTATTGTATCATGCTTATATGGCCTAATGGCAAGTATAACATGTTGGTAAATATGCAATGTGCTTTTATAATTGAATGATAAGTTTGAAATGAATGTGACTGAAATGTTATGCATAAGCTATCAAATGTTAAGTGTGAAAATGAAATGAAAGAAAAGTGTTTGAGATGTATAATTATATATACGTTCGAATGATGTTAGTACTCAATTGATATGAATATGTTATATGGAACTTGTTGATTTGATTATTCGGGCCTTTGAGCTTAGTAGACTATAATGTCGATAAGATACTATTCGGGCTTTCGAGCCTAGCAGGCTATAAAGCTGGTGAAATGATATCGAGCCTCGAGCCTAGCAGGCGAAATGCCGGTGATTTGAGAAAAGCTTATGACTAAGGTACCTCGTGCTAGATTGTCGAATGAATACATTTAATACGTAAAGTGGGCCAGGTACGCAGTATGTACTTATATGTGAGTTTGATTTGAAGTGAATCATAAGGGAGTCATGTGATACGTACGTGAATAAATGTTAAAACTATACCTATGATCATGATACACCTGGTCTGGGTGTGAAAGTATGTGAGGGTATTTGATAAAAATATGTTATATGAATTCAGATTAAGTGTGATAAGAATGCTGAACGTGCATTATGTGTTTGTGTATATTCGGCCAGATGGCAATATCCCTAGAATTTGGCCTCTTAAGAAATTAAATAATCAAAGTATAATTGTGTTTATTTGTTTGCATTGCTTAAGACTTACTAAGCTTATGAAAGCTTACTCCGTTGTTACATTTCTCTATTTTATAGATTGTTGACTTCAGTTACCTACTCGGGTTGGAGTTCGCCGGAGATATTATCACACTGTCGAGCTCACGTTATCGGTGTAAGTAAATCCTAGTATTTCGAGTCTATGGCATGTATAGGGTTTTAATGTTTTGGACCTCGTAAGCTCATATATGGGATAGATTGCATGTGAAAAGAAAAGTTTTAAATTGATTGAAATTTTTTAGCACGGTCTTTGTGTGATTGACTGAGTTTAAGTCAGGTAACACCTCGAACCCTGTTCCGGTGTGGGATACGGGCTAGGGGTGTTACAGAAATAACCTTTTCGTGTGAAACCAATGATATGAGGTTTCCACATTGGGAGTCTTATTAAAATTATTTATAAGTGTAAGTGTAAAATCATGTTTTCTCTCAAACTTGAAAATTTCTATGCGTAAGAGGTAGGGAAAGGTGACCTAGGCTTGGAAAATAACCCAGCAGAGTCCATATGGATAGACACACGGGCGTGTGTCTAGGACATATGTGACGCACGATTTCCTCCCACGGGCGTGTTTTGTGACCGTGTGTCCCCTGCACCTAAAAATTTAAATCAAATTAGTACATAGGTAGGTACAGGGGCGTGTGTCTAAGCCATGTTGATTTAACAGAATGCTCAAGTTTTGGACACGGGGTGAGGACACGGGCGTGCCATACGATATACGGGTGTGTGGCCTCCCAAAGCTAGAAATTTATTAAGTCACCCAAAGTTTCCCGAATATTTTCAGTCTTGTCTCGAACCGCTTTAATGTAAGTTTTAGACCTCAATGACCAATCTGAGGGACGAAAGTATATGTTTTAAAAGTTTAAATTTTGGGCAAAATTTAGTGACCCGATTTTGGTATATTTATGAATGTTTAAGTCTGGTAATGCCTCTAGCCCTGTTCCGATGTCAGATACGAGTGAGGGGTGTTACATTTATTGGTATCAGAGCTACGGTTTATTCGGTTCTAGAACTACCGTAGAGGATGTTAAAGTTTGCTATACATGCCATTATTTGAATGTTAATAGTGTGACATCTCTTAACTATTTAAATTGTTTTAAATATAGTAAATGTCTTCCAATCAAGCACAAAATGAGTCCGAGGGAGCCAAGAGCCATGCTCCAGCTTTCGTACAACGAGCTGTATCTAGTAGTAGTAGAAGGCTAATGTCAGAAGGTCGAGAAGAGGCCCGAGCTGCCTTCTTTGATATGATGGATTAATGGTTTGAGGATTATACCCAAACCCGGCCCAGACGTTATGGCCAGATCTGACGTGTCACATGGACTTACGATTTAGTATGCATTCGTTGGTTTAAGTGATTGGGGTAGTCTTTGTAAAAACAGCGGTTGAATGAAAAGCCGGTTTATCAATCTTTAGACTATCCATTTGTTGTGCTTGTTGAGTCTTGGAAATGTTCATTAATTTTGAAAACTCGCGCAACCTAATACTAGCAGTTTCGACATAGTATAAATATAATAAGAAAATAAAACCATAGCGAAAAAAGAAATTTAAATAGCGACCTTATTACAACTTAAAACCCAAAATTAAATCAGAATATAAAAATAATAAAAATAAACTAATTTAGAAAAACCAACTTTGCAGATGATGTGGCCACTCCGAATCCCTCACAGCTCCAAGCCCACTATGGTTGGGGATTTCTTGCAGAGATGAAAATAAAGGGTGAGTTCGGTAAACTCAGTGTGTAACATAACCTAACCATAGCCCAAAACAGATCAAACCTCAGAGTCAGACTTATCTGGGCCTTGGCCCAGTACAGAAATCAGAATGAAACCCATAGGCCCATAGCAAATACAGAAAAAAATATATCATGAATGCAAAAATCCCAACCCAGAGCCATCCATAACACCCCTGTACCAGCCTTACACCATGTGGGGAGACTACTCAACCCACCCAACCGCTACACACCACAAAAATTGCAGCGAAGCTCCCAGATATTGCGACGAAGTCACTAGATACAGATATTGTGGCTAGGCCACTAGAACAGATATATATATGTGGTGAAGCCACCAGATTGCAGCGAGGCTGCCAGATATTGTGACGAAGTCACCAGAACGGATATATGTGGCAAGGCCACCAGATTGCAGTGAGGCTGCCAGAACGCTTCCTCCATCAATATAAACTCATGTCCCATGCAACAGAAATAATATGTCATGGCATGCGTATACAAAAACAGAACATCATGCTTTTTAGGAAAAAAAATAACCCTAGGGGTAAAATCGTAATTTTACATGCATAAGGGTATTTCAGTAATTATTACCTATTGCTAAGGTTTCATGCTTATTCTAACGTTTACCAAGTAATCAGAAGTACTTACCTCGTCTTTTTACCAAAATGGGCCCGTTGGCCCATTGGCCCGTTGGCCCATTGGCCCGTTTTCGGCCCATTAAGCCCAAAAATACCGTTGTGCACGAAAATGCACACTCTGCACTCTAATCACCCAAATGCACCATATTCATTAACAACTGTCTCACGAGCGCTCACACGCTCGCGAGTTCACAAAATACCAACGTTTCAGTATTTTGGCTTTTACCGATTCAGTCTAAGGGAAGGTGTCGTTTACACACCTGGTTGATGACGATTGATGACGATATCTCCCACGCGATAATCCTACAATCAATCACTAACACATTAGACTTACGAATTAACGACAACTAACATAAATCCACGTCAACTAACCCAATCATCACACAAGTTAGCCATTTACGCACGAGGGACAAAATAGTCATTTTACCCTCCAGGGGTAAATCGGTAGTCCTACCCTACAGGGGTATTTTAGTAATTCTATAGCTTATCCACTTGGGGCTACGGACCCATTGGGACCACATGGCCCATTTCAGCCTATCGCGGCCCGAAATAGCCGTCCTACTACTAGAGTAATGAAAAATACACACCTGTTAGGAGACTGCAGTTAATCCGCGCTCCAAACATTCTTAGATGACACCCAACCCAAATGAGCACGTCACAAAAAGAAAGGGATTAGCCAAGAAGGGTATGCCTACTCTCCTCATGGTTTGTTCTATTTAAAGCCAGCTCTCCATCTACTCTTATGTTAGCTTCCCAATGTGGGATCCCTCCATCACCAGAGTTTAAAACCAACACCAACTCTTGCTGTCCCAACATAGCAAAATAATCAACCTTTGCGTGCCAAGGGATTCAAACCAAAGTCCCCTCACATGCCAACTCACGCCACCTCCACTAGGCTAACAAATCATTTGTGTCATAAACCCAACACATTAAACTTTAAAGCGCACCTACTTGCTTCCAGATTTATTGAAAAGAAAAACCAAAATATATTGTAAGAGCCAAGACTTGAACCTTGGACCCCTTGCTTCCTCTATGGCGTCACTTCCTTGTCCCCTAAGTGGCACCACCTTGCCACTACACCACACTCCTTTTTGTGTCATCTTTTACCCCTTTACTCTTAAAAGCCCAAACGCTAATTACATCACCTATTCATAAAATTAAAATTCCAAAGACTACCACTGATTTAACTTAAGTTTGGGCCTTTCAAAGGCCCACTAACCTACTAAAATATATATTTTAACCAACCAGAACACACACAAATTTTAAAAATCACAGAAACACAGAAAACTTGAAAATTGGGGCGTTACAAATCTACCCTTCTTAAAGAAATTTCGTCCTCGAAATTTTACCTGAATCAAACAGATGATGATATTGTTGACGCATCGCCACCTCTGGCTCCTCAAAATCTTTACTAGCGAAACTGATTTCCTCCTCAAAATCTTAACATCTCGATCCAAAATTTGCACAGGCTCTTCCTCAAAAGTCAATTCTATTTGGACCTCAATCTCTGCAACCGACACAACATGAGTAGGGTCAGAACTATACCGCCTTAACATGGAAATGTGAAAGACATCATGAATCCTATCCAATTCTAGAGGTTCCTCCAACTGATAAGCCACTAGACCCACTCGCTTAAGAATCCGATAAGGCCCAATGAACTGCGGCCTTAACTTGCCTTTCCTCCCAAACCTTAATATTTTCTTCCAAGGTGAAACCTTCAAAAAGACCATATCACCCTCAGAGTACTCAATTTCCTTGCGCTTCAGATCTGCATATGACTTCTGTCTATCAGATGCTTCCTTCAATCGGTCTCTAATCAACTTGACCTTATCCTCAGTATCTGCCACCAACTCAGGTCCAAGAACCTGTCGTTCACCCAACTCGGTCCAACAACTAGGTGTACGACATCTTCGCCCATACAGTGCCTCATAAGGAGCCATTCGAATACTTTCCTGATAACTGTTGTTGTATGCAAACTCTGCCAACGGTAAGTAATCCTCCCAACAACCTCGAAAGTCGATAACGCATCCCCTCAACATGTCTTCCAGAATCTGAATAACCCTTTCCGACTGACTATCAGTCTGAGGATGAAAGACTGTACTAAAGTTTAACAGTGTACCCAATGCCTCATGCAACTTTTTCCAAAATCGAGATGTGAATCTAGGATCTCGATCAGAAATAATCGACACTGGCACTCCGTGAAGTTGCACTATTTCCGCCACATACAATTTGGTTAACTTATGAAGTGAATAATCAGTGCGGACAGGTATGAAATGAGCAGATTTGGTCAACCTATCCACAATTACCCAAATCGAGTCCTTCTTCGACGGTGTCAAGGGTAACCCACTCACTAAATCCATGGTTACCCCCTCCCACTTCCAAAGTGGTACTTTCACTAGCTGCAAAAGTCCGAAAGGTAATTGATGTTCAGCTTTCACTTGCTGACAAGTCAAACATTTTCCCACAACTTCCGTTACCTCTCGCTTCAATCCAGGCCACCAATACAACTCCTTTAAGTCGCGATACATTTTACTCCCTCCAGGATGCATAGTACATAGACCTCCATGAGCTTCTTTCAGAATTGCTTGCCTCAAGTCAGAGTCCTTCGGAATACAAACTCTACCTCGGTAACACAGAACTCCCTCACTGTTCAGTCCGAACTCAGAAGTATCCGCATTCTTAACCTGCTGGAATCGAGAAACCAGGGACTCATCCCTTGACTATTTTTCCTTAATCTCACCCACCCAGGTCGGCCTAACTTGCAGTTCTGCTAACAGACTACCATCGTCATACAGACTCAAATGAGCAAACATGGCTCTCAGATCAGATACAGTTCTACAACTTAGGGCATCAGCCACCACATTAGCTTTGTAACACCTCGTACCCGAGACCGTTGCCGGAGTCGAACACGAGGTGCTAACAGACTTAATTCATTTATTTTCACAGACCATTTTAAAAATTTCCAGACAAGCTGGCTAACTGCGTCACTGTCACCTTAAAAACCATATCTTGAGTTCCAAAACTCGAAAACCAGTTTCGTAAATTTTACCTGAAACTAGACTCATATATCCATCTACAAATTTTTTTTTCTAGAATTTTTGGTCGAGCCAATTAGTACAGTTTATTAGTTAAAGTCTCCCCTGTTTCAGGGTTCGACTACTCTGATATTCATGCATTACGACTTAGATATCTCCTTGTACAGGGCTTCAATACTTATGCCGTTTGTTTCTAAAGAAACTAGACTCGAAAAGGAATCTGTACATATAGGGCATGACTTCTAATTATCTCTCGTTAATTTATAGTGAATTTCCATAGTCGGAACAGGGGATCCAGAAATCTCTCTGGTCCTGTTTTACGAAAACTTAAGCATCTCATAAAATACGGCTCATATGATTTTTTTGTTACTTTCATATGATTGTTTTGTTACTTTCATATGAAAATAGAACTCAAGCTAACAACTAAAAACATGCATGAATCTCATGGAACAACATCAAACATACCTCCTCCTAAACACCAACCAACCGAACATGAAGCAAGAAAATCCTCTTCTTCTTCCTTCCTTAAGTCACGGCAATGGAGGAGTAGCCTAGCTCATTTTTTTTTCTTTTTCTCTTTCTCCTCCTACTAACCACTATTATTTTATTACCCATGCTCCTTATTTTATCATTCCTCCCATAAAACACTAACATAACATGTTTATGACATGTTTTACCCATCACATTTTGTCCACCCTCATTGTCATGGCCGGCCACTACCAATTAAGTGGGGAAATTGACATGCAAGTCCACCCTTTTTATTACATGCACTAATAGATCCTTATAGATTAACCTATCACATTTCAAAAGTGTCACACATAAGTCCTATTAACTAAATTCACATGCAATTAACTAAATCGAAGCTTAAAACTTTCACACATTCATATTCACACATTTTAGACAATAATTATCATATTCAAATAATTTGGTGACTCGGTTTAGCGGTCCCGAAACCGCTTTCCGACTAGGGTCACTTTAGGGCTGTCACAAGCTTTGCCTGGGTGATACTCAATCGCGCAGTCATAATCCTTAAGCAACTCTATCCATCTCCGCTGCCTAAGGTTCAGCTCCTTCTGAGTCAGCAAGTACTTAAGACTCTTACGATTTGTGTATATAATACACCTTTCTCCGTACAGGTAATGTCTCCAAATCTTAAGCGCAAAGATTACCGCTGCCAACTCCAGATCATGAGTAGGATAGTTAACTTCATGTGGTTTAAGCTGTCGCGATGCATAAGCAACCACTAAGCAACCACTTTACCCTCTTGCATCAGCACACAACCCAACCCTACATGTGATGCATCACTGCATACGGTAAAATCTTTTCCAGACTCCGGGTGAATCAGTACAGGTGCCTTGGTCAGAACTTTCTTCAATTTCTAAAAAGATGCTTGTTGTTTCTCAGTCCAAACAAATGGTACTCCCTTCCTTATAAGCTTTGTCAAAGGCACTGCCATCAAAGAAAATCCTTCCACAAACCTTCTATAGTACCCAGCTAAACCCAGAAAACTTCAAATTTCTGACACTGACCTCTGTGGCTTCCATTGTAGAATCGCTTCAATCTTTCGAGGGTCCATCTTGATCCCTTCAGCAGAGACAACATGCCCCAAGAAAGTTACCTCTCTCAACAGAAGTCACACTTACTGAATTTCGCATAAAGCTCCTTCTCCCTCAGCACTTGCAGCACAATACGAAAATGCTCATCATGCTTCTCCTCAGTTTCAGAATAAACCAGAATATCATCGATAAAGACGACCACGAATCGATCCAAGTATGGCTGGAACACTCGATTCATCAGATCCATAAATGCCACAGGTGCGTTTGTCAACCCAAATGGCATAACCAAGAACTCATAGTGACCATACCGATTTCTGAATGCTGTCTTGTGAATATCCACCTCCTTAACCCTCAACTGATGATACCCAGATCAAAGGTCAATCTTGGAAAATACTGAAGCTCCTCTAAGTTGGTCGAATAAATCATCGATTCTCGGCATGGTACTTGTTCTTAATCGTCAGTTTGTTCAACTGTCGATAATCGATGCACATCTGCATTGACCCATCTTTCTTCTTTACGAACAACACTGGTGCTCCCCACGGAGACACACTTGGTCTAGTGAAGCCTCTATCTAATAACTCTTGAATTTGGGCTTTCAGCTCCACCAACTCCTTCGGTGCCATCCTATAAGGTGTAATGGACACCGGTGCCATTCTAGGCAACAAGTCGATTCCAAACTCAACCTCTTGGTTCGGGGGAAAACCAGAAGCTCCTCTGGAAAAACATCTTGGAAATCCTTGAATGTTCTAACTTTATCCACTGTTAGATCCTCAGTTTCTGATTGGCTTACAAATGCCAAATAAGCCTCACATCCCTTTCGAATCCACTTCTTGGCTTTCAATGCCGACACTACATTAGACAGATAATCCCTACGCTCGCATATCACAAAAACCTCCTCATCCTTTGTGGTCTTTAACATTATTCGCTTAGCAGCACAATCCAGAGTAGCCCTATGCTTAACAAGCCAATCCATTCCCAAAATGAGATCAAATTCTCCGAAAGGTAGCTCCATCAGATCTCCACTAAAACTTTTCCTTGAGTTTCTATAGGCACATCTCTATACAGTTTATCTACCCTAACCAAGTGCCCCAAAGGACTTAGTACATATACCCAACTCACGGTCTCCTTAGAGCGCACACCCAGCGACCCAAATATAGCACATGCAATACATGAATGGGTAGATCCAACATCTATCAACGTAGTGTATGGCATACTGGAAATCAGAAACGTACTAGTTATGACGTCAGGTGCATCACCCCCTCTCGGCAATGAGTTGCATACACCAACGCCGGTTGACGAGCCTCAGCATATCCAGCACCTCTGCTAGGCGCTCCTCTTACTCGATCGTTTCCATTACCACCTCTTCCTTGCCCATGTCCTATCGAAAACTGTGGTCCACCCCTCACTAGTTGAGCGACCCTCTGCTCTAAAACTTGAACCTGATCTGGTTTATAGGGACAATCTTTAACCCTATGCTCCATAGATCCACATCGGAAACAAGCACCAAAACGTTTCCGACACTCGCCCATTTGCATCTTCCCACGATTTCTACAACCCTGTGGTCTAACAGCATTCATCGGTACTACTCGAATTGGCTCCATTACCCTTTCTCTCTTAACATTCCTGTTCATACCACCTGAAAGTCCTGAATCTCTCCTAAAATGGTTCTGATCTTTTCTCATGATTGTCTTTCTGTATGCTTCACTTCCTCAGCTATCTTAGCTTTCTCCACTAAAGCAGCGAAGTTACGCCCCCTCTACGGAGCAATCAGCACCCTAAGTTCATCTCTCAGACCATCCTCGAAGTGTACGCTATGCTCATACTCTATAGCGACAATCCCAGAAGCATACTGGCTCAGTCTCAGAAACTCAGACTCATACTTAGCCACTGCCTTACTCCCTTAGACCAGGTTCAGAAATTCTTTCCAGCGAGCGTCCATGTAACTAGCCCCAACATACTTTCCTTTGAAGGCTGTCTTAAATAGCTCCCAAGTCACACTGTCAGCAGGAGTTCTATCTCTCACCGTAAGCCACCACTGATAAGCCTCATCTTTGAGAAACGATATGGCTCCCTTCAGCTTCTGCTCTACAGAGCAGTCCAGATCATCCATAATCTGCTCTATGGCTTCTAACCAATACTCAGCCACATTTGGAGCTACACCAGATACGCCCCTAAATATCTCTGCTCCATTGGCCCGGAGCCGCTCAAAAATAGACCCCCGAATTTTGTTTCCCATACTTGCCCCAGCAACCCTTTCCAAAACTCAGAGTATTGCCTAAGATAGAGCATCATCCTCGGCACCTTGATCCTGAGACTCTACCTCCATTGCCGGTGGTATCGGTGCATCTACTGTCGGCACATGTGCTAATGACGAAGATTCAGCCTGAAGATTACCTCGGCCACGTCCACGACCTCTTCCACGATCTACTCGTGTACTCATTTCGTATTATCTGATTAAGAATTTTATGAATCAGTTTAATATTTCAGTGTTTATTACAGATGTCTTATGAATAACAGTAATTCAGAGTTTGAGTTTGTTACCTTTTGCGGTAGCCTAGCTACAGTCTCAGTCTACTTATCAGAGTTTCTACAGTTCCAGTGTTACTCTAACTAAAGTACCATGATAAGGTTTTGTACAAGCATATAACAAATATTTCAGAAACAATCAGAAAGGCTCAGAAAACTTACAGACTTGGGCTGGAGATTCGGTGTGCCACCTTCTAAAAAAACCTAATTTTAGAAAAATGATTTTAATCTTTAAAATCATCTATTTGTAAAGAGAAAATATTGGAAACATTCTCGAAAATAATTTATAATCAAGTTTTAAAAAAACGATTTTTGAAAACCTTTATTCAGTGTTTCTTTACAAACTCTCATTTTTAGACCCGTTCCACAGCCGAGTTATTGCAACATGGCTCTGATACCACTAAATGTAACACCCAAACCTGGCCCAGACGTTATGGCCAGATCTGACGTGTCACATGAACTTACGACTTAGTATGCATTCGTTGGTTTAAGTGATTGGGGTGGTCTTTGTAAAAACAGCGGTTGAATGAAAAGTCAGTTTATCAATCTTTAGACTATCCATTTGTTGTGCTTGTTAAGTCTTGGAAACGTTCATTAATTTTGAAAACTCGCGCAGCCTAATACTAGCAGTTTCGACATAGTATAAATATAATAAGAAAATAAAACCATAGCGAAAAAAGAAATTTAAATAGCGGCCTTATTACAACTTAAAACCCAAAATTAAATCAGAATATAAAAATAATAAAAATAAACTAATTTAGAAAAACCAACTTTGCAGATGATGTGGCCACTCCGAATCCCTCACAGCTCCAAGCCCACTATGGTTGGGGATTTCTTGCAGAGATGAAAATAAAGGGTGAGTTCAGTAAACTCAGTGTGTAACATAACCCAACCATAGCCCAAAACAGATCAAACCTCAGAGTCAGACTTATTTGGGCCTTGGCCCAGTATAGAAATCAGAATGAAACCCATAGGCCCATAGCAAATACAGAACAAATATATCATGAATGTAGAAATACCAACCTAGAGCCATCCATAACACCCCCGTACCAGCCTTACTGTGACAGCCCTAAATTGACCCTAGTCAGAATATGGTTTCGGGACCACTAAACCGAGTCATAAAAATATAATTAACCGTCCTAGTTAATGCTCATTATATGTACTTATGCATGTGTGAAAATTTCATGTTTGAATTTTGTTAATTGTAAGTGAATTTTAGTAAATAAGACTTATGTGAGAAAATTTAGAAATGTGATAGGCAAATGTAAAGTGGCCTATTAATGCATGTTATAGAAATGGTGGGTTTGCATGTCAAATTGCCCAATATTTGAGCTAGTGGCCGGCCATGCCATGAGTGGAAACATGTCACAAACATGTTATGTTAGTGATGTATGTTAGGAACAATAAAATAAGGAGTATGGGTACTAATGAAATGGAAAAAGGAAAGAATGTGTGTGATTGTTTCTTCCCCTCCCCATTGCCGTGAATGTAAGAAAGAAAACAAAAAAAAGTGTCCATCTTTTTTCATTTCTCTTGGCCGAATGTTCTAAGGAAGAAAGAAAAACAAGTTGTGTTCTTTGGTTCTTCTTGGCCAAACTGAAAGGAAGAAGAAGGGAGTGAAGCAATCGGTCATCTTAGGTCACTATTAAGGTAAGGAAGTTTGTACTAGCTCTTGAAATTTTAGTTGATATTGAGTGAGTTATCAAGTGATTTTTGTAAACCATGTTGAAATTTTGATTTTGGGGGTGAGTATGGTTTTCGGCTATAAAAGATTAATAAGGGTGATGGTTGTGTTTCATGCTAAACTTAGATAAATAATGGTAGTTTGCTTACATCTTGATATCTATGAGTTCCTTTCTTGGTTCTACCATAGACCCACGAAGTATATGTTTATTTGGTGTTGTTGGAGGTTTATGATAGAAGCTAATGAGTGAGAGTTTGATAGGTACTATGAGGTTAAACTTCATGAGATTGCAAGCTTGTAAGTTGTATGATGAAATTCATGCTTTGTGAAGGTAAATGGTGTAGAAGGAGCATTCGGCCATGAAAAAAAAAAGAAAATTTATGATGAATTAAGTTGGAAGCTATTATAATGTACTTGTGCATTCGGGTATGGGATGAAAATATATGAGATGGTTATAATCAGCCTTGTGATTCGACTCTTGCATATATATATATTTGCACATGATGTATTGGTATGATATATCTATATCATCTCAAGTTATATGTTTATATATGGTGGTGTTTTAGTTATGGAGTAAATGATGGACGCGTATTGAGTTATAATATGTAATGCATTAGTTAGTAAAATGTATGTCATTTATATGTGGTACTAAGTATATAATTGGCCTCAACATAGACATGCATATTCGGCCACATGAGATGGATTGGCGTTGCATGTATTCGGTTAGAGGCAAGCATATTGATGCTTTTATCTTGGCTTAGACAATCGGCTAAAAGGAAGTGTGGGATAATATGTCGAGTTGATTCATGATTTCATATGTATGTGACTTTAATGTCTAATGAATATATATGGGCTAAGTACCTTGAGTTCCTCTTTTCGATGCTCAAATGGTTAAATCAATTTATTTGTTAAATTAAACTCAAGAGCAAAGGGGAACTAGATCCGATAAAGGGAAGGAAAAAGTGGTCGAATAGCCATCGAAATCGTTCGACGACATCCGAGGTAAGTTTTTGAGTAATAGAACTTAGATTATGATTTGATTAGATCATGTTTTAAGCAAATCAAAATCATGCTCTTTGTATGTGGCTATTGAGCCGAAATTGCAAGTGTGATAAGTGTCTTGTGTTTGAGCTTTGGTAATGAAAATGAAATACGGATGTGTCATGATTTATTAATATATGTGCTTGGTTATTCGAATGATATCCAGGCTAAGTCCCGAAGGCTTTTGTGCTAAGTGACTATATCCGGACTAAGATCCGAAGGCATTTGTGCGAGTTACTAATTCCGGGCTAAGCCCGAAGGTATTGGAGCGAGTTACTAAATTCGGGTTAAGTCCCGAAGGCATTTGTGTGAGTTACTATAACCGGGCTATGTCCCGAAGGCATTTGAGCGAGTAGCTATATCCGGTTAAATTCTGAAGGTATGTGATTCGGGAAAGAGCGATCTTGCTGTAAAAATTTCAGTTAATACGCTTGTAAAATCCCAAAACTGAGGTATGTTTTGTATGTGCATTGGAATAGTTGATTCCCTTCGAATAATATTCGCTTAGTCGAGTAATGAGCTTTCGGTATTTGGCTAAGATAATCCCTTATGTATGAATATAGGGGTTGGAATGTGAAGTAGGAATGATTTGAGAATATGTATATATGGAATTATCCGTTTAGTTATATGAATGCTATACTTCAGTTGTGCTTAAATTCTTTGCTCAAAACTTACTAAGCATTTAATGCTTACTCCGTTTCTTTGATTCTCTGTTTTATAGATTTTGGTTTGTCAGCTATCGGACTCGGGAATTTTGAAATCAAAGTCGCCCACACCATCAAAGCTCCTTTTGGTATACTTTTGGTTGAACTTTGAAATGGCATGTATAGGACTACCCTTTTTGTTATTAGTCACGTACCCTTCGGTTTTTTGTAAATTTGGATAGCCATGCGAAAATGGCTTAAATATACTTTGATCATAGCATTATAATCGTTTTGTATGTTGTCCGTCGAGAGGTATGGAAATGTTGGTAACGGTTAGCCATGGGAATGGTTATTCATGATCACTTTTGGTATATGTATGACAAACTCTAGTTGATCCATGGAGGATCATGGAATAGGTAAAGTTTACCTTAAAAATAGATGCTGGCAGCAGAAGTGATGTGGATGTGAAAAATCACTAAAAATAGTAGGAATGGAATTAAATAGTGAATAAATTATGTAATCGAACCTTGATGAATCTATCTTCACAGGAAAGTAACGAAATGTTCATATGAACAGTATATTATGAGATGTTAAAGTTTTCGTGAGACAGGGCCAGAACGGTTTCTGGATTCCCTTATCTGACTTTGGAAATTCATTATAAATTAACCAGAGACATTTAGAAGTCATTCCATATATGTATAAATTCCTTTTTGAGTCTAGTTTCTATAGAAACAAACAACATCAGTATTGAAGCCCTGTACAGGGAGATATCCAAGTCGTAATGCATGAAGGTCAGTGTAGTCGAACCCTGTAACAGGGGAGACTTTAACTAATAAACTGTACTAATTGGCCCAACCAAAAATTCTAGAAAAAAATATGTAGATGGAAATATGAGTCTAGTTTTAGAAAACAATTACGAAACTGATTTTCGAGTTTTGGAACTCAAGATATGATTTTTAAGGTGACAGTGATGCAGTTAGCCAACTGCCTGGAAATTTTTAAAATAGACTGTGAAAGTATATGAATTAAGTCGGTTAGCACCTCGTGTTCGACTCCGGCAACGGTCTCGAGTACGGGGTGTTACAATTTTATTGGTATCAGAGCTACGGTTTAGTCGATTCTAGGACTACCGTAATGCGTTTGGGGCTAGCTATACATGCCATTTTATGTGATTATTTGATAGTGTGGTGATTTCTGACATTTGCAAATGTGTTTATTTATAGTAATGGATCCCGATCCCGACCGAGCGGTAGCTGATGATCTTGAGAGTGTAGCACCTACTCCCGCACAAGGGACAGCGCCGGCGGACTCTCAACCTATTGCTAGTAATCCGAATGATGAAGCTAGACAAGCTTTCTATAGCGTGATGAATGATTGGTTCAACCAATACATTCGAACTAATACGACTGTTCCACAACCTCCATTCCCGACTAATGCCACCCCCGCACCTACAATACCTCCGGCAACTGACCAAATAAGGTCAAATAAGCCCCTAGTTGACAGAATCTGAAAACACGGGGCTACTGAATTTAAGGCTACGGATAGCGATGATGCCGAGCAAGCTGAATTTTGGTTGGACAACACTATCCGGGTACTCGACGAGCTATCTTGTACACCCGATGAGTGCCTAAAGTGTACTATCTCCTTGCTACGTGATTCTACCTACTATTTGTGGAATACGTTGACTTCTGTTGTGCCCAGAGAGCAAGTAACTTGGGAGTTTTTCCAAACTGAGTTTCGAAAGAAGTATATCAGTCAGAGATTCATTGACCAAAAACAAAAGGAATTTCTTGAACTCAAACAAGGTTCCATGTCGGTTACCGACTATGAACGAAAATTTGTGAGGCTTAGCCGATACGCACGAGAATGCATTTCCTCAGAAGCCGTAATGTGTAAACGTTTCGAGGATGGACTGAATGACGATATAAAGCTGTATGTAGGCATTTTGGAAATCCGAGAATTTGTGGCACTTGTCGAGCGAGCTTGCAAGGCCGAGGAGCTCAGTATGGAGAAAAGAAAAGCTGAGGTGGGAGCAAGGGAGTTTCGTAAGAGGTCTTCGGGAAAGCCCTTCCCACAGTCATCGAAGAAATTTAGAGATGGCTTAGGCCGGTCTAGGGACACTTCGGGCTTTTCTAGACGAGATCGCGATCGACCCCCTGTGAGCACACGAGTCACTTCGATCGCCAGTGTTGGAAATGATCGTCCAGACAGAACGGAGTGCCAATATTGTGGCAAATGGCATTCTGGGAGTTGTAGATTCCCTGACCGCTCCTGTTACAAGTGCGGGTCAGTTGACCACTTTATTAAAGATTGCCTGAGGTTGTCTGAACAGAATGTAAATCAGAGTGGGAAACCGGGTGCTACCACTGCTCGAGGTAGACCATCTAGAAATACGGGTAATGCTAGTGGTGGTCAGAGAGGATCTAGGGATGCTACGACTAGATCTGAGGCTCGTGCTCCTGCTAGGGCTTATGCTATACGCGCACGCGAGGATGCTTCCTCACCAGATGTTATTACCGGTACTTTTACTCTCTTTGATACTAATGTGATTGCTTTGATTGACCCTGGTTCTACTCATTCTTATATATGCGAAACCTTAGCATCCAGTAAGACTTTATCTATTCAGTCTACTGAGTTCGTAATTCGGGTGTCAAATCCCTTGGGTCGTTACGTGCTTGTCGACAGAGTGTGTAAGAAATGTCCCCTAGTAATTTGAGGTTCCTGTTTTCCGGCGGACTTGATGCTTTTGCCGTTTGATGAATTTGATGTAATTCTTGGTTTGGATTGGTTGACCGTGCATGATGCGGTTGTGAATTGCAAGAGCAAGAATATTGATCTGAGGTACACAAATAACGAGATAATCCGAGTTGAGTCTACGGACTTAAAGGGGTTGCCAGCTGTAATATCATCAATATTGGCCCAGAAATATGTAAGAAAGGGGTGCGAAGCATACCTTGCGTATGTACTTGATGACAAAGAGTTAAAAATGAAACCCGAATCTGTGCTGGTGGTTTGTGAATACCCGGATGTTTTTCCCGAAGAATTACCGGGTTTACCACCTGTTCGGGAGGTAGAGTTTGGTATTGAGCTTGTACCTGGGACTACGCCGATTTCGATAGCTCCGTATCGTATGGCACCAACCGAGCTAAAAGAGTTGAAAGCTCAGTTGCAAGAATTGACGGATAGAGGTTTCGCTCGACCAAGTTTCTCACCTTGGGGTGCACCAGTATTGTTTGTGAAAAAGAAGGACGGAACCATGAGGTTGTGCATCGACTATCGTCAGTTGAATAAGGTGACAATAAAGAATAAATATCCGATGCCACGTATTGACGATTTGTTTGATCAACTAAAGGGAGCCTCAGTGTTTTCAAAGATAGATTTGAGATTGGGTTATTACCAGTTGCGAATTCAAGATTCGGATATACCCAAAACTGCTTTCAGAACGAGATACGGTCACTATGAGTTCTTAGTGATGTCGTTTGGGCTCACTAATGCCCTTGCGGTATTTATGGATTTGATGAATCGGATCTTCAGACCGTATTTGGATCGGTTTGTAGTCGTGTTTATCGATGATATTTTGGTTTATTCGAGAAATGAAACCGATCATGCTGAACACCTGGGATTAGTGTTGCAAATTTTACGGGATAAGCAGTTTTATGCTAAGTTCAGTAAGTGTGAGTTCTGGTTAAGAGAGGTTAGCTTCTTGGGTCATGTGGTATCCGCATCGGGTATTCGAGTTGACCCGAGTAAAATTTTAGTCATACTTAACTGGAAGCCATCGAGAAATATTACTGAGGTTCGGAGCTTTTTGGGACTTGCCGGTTACTACTGACGGTTTGTGAAAGGTTTCTCGATGATAGCCACTCCAATGACGAAACTACTTCAGAAGGATGTTAAGTTTGAATGGACAGAAAAGTGTCAGAAAAGTTTCGAACAATTGAAAACTCACTTGACGGAAGCTCCAGTACTAGTGCAGCCCGAATCAGGCAAAGAGTTTGTCATTTATAGCGATGCATCCCTACTTGGGTTAGGTTGCGTATTGATGCAAGAAGGCCGAGTTGTGGCCTATGCGTCGAGACAATTGAAGCCACACGAGAAAAATTACCCGGCCCATGATCTCGAACTAGCTGCCATCGTATTCGCTTTGAAAATATGGCGACATTATTTATTTGGTGAGAAGTGCCATGTATATTCGGATCACAAAACTGTCAAATATTTGATGACTCAAAGAGACTTGAATCTGCGACAAAGGCGTTGGCTTGAGTTGTTGAAATATTACGAGCTTGTCATTGATTATCACCCGGGAAAAGCTAATGTGGTTGCGGACGCCTTAAGCCAGAAATCACTGTTTGCTTTACGAGCGATGAATGTACACTTGTCTGTTCTATCCGACAATGTGTTAGTGGCAGAATTAAAGGCCAAACCATTGTTGATTCAACAAATTCGTGAAGCTCAGAAAGTCGATGATGATTTGGTTGCAAAGCGGGCTGAATGTACTCCAAATATGGAATCAGAATTTCAAATTGATGATGACAATTGTTTGAGGTTCAAAAGTCGTTTGTGTGTTCCAAGAAATTCAGAACTCATTTCGATGATTCTGAACGAAGCTCATTGTAGCCGAATGTCAAATCACCCGGGGAGTACGAAAATGTACAACGATCTGAGACGTCAATTTTGGTGGCATGGTATGAAACGAGACGTTTCCGATTTTGTTTCGAAGTGTTTAATATGTCAGCAAGTGAAGGCGGAACATCAAGTGCCTACGGGTTTACTTCAGCCGATCATGATACCTGAATGGAAATGGGATCGAGTCACGATGGATTTTGTATCTGGGTTGCCAGTGTCGGCAAGTAAGAAGGATACGATTTGGGTTGTTGTCGATAGACTGACTAAGTCGGCTCATTTTATCCCCGTACGTACGGATTTTTCATTGGATAAACTAGCTGAATTGTATGTTTCTCAGATTGTGAGATTACACGGGGTATCAATTTCTATTGTGTCGGATAGAGATCCGAGATTCACCTCACGATTTTGGAAGAAATTGCAAGAAGCTTTGGGCACCAAGTTGCATTTTAGCACCTCTTTTCACCCCTAAACCGATGGTCAATCTGAGCGGATAATTCAAATACTCGAGGATATGTTGAGATGCTGCATCCTTGAGTTTAGTGGTTCATGGGAACGGTATTTACCTTTGATTGAATTCGCTTACAACAATAGTTTTCAGTCAAGTATTATGATGGCACCTTACGAGGCTTTGTACGGTCGAAAATGCCGTACGCCATTGTTTTGGACCGACCTCGGTGAAAGTAAAATTTTCGGGGTGGATTTGATTAAAGATGCTGAACAGAAAGTAAGAATAATTCGTGAGAGTCTGAAGGCCGCATCAGATCGTCAGAAGTCGTACGCGAATTTAAAACGAAGAGATATTGAGTATCAGGTGGGAGACAAAGTGTTTCTTAAGGTGTCGCCTTGGAAAAAGATACTCAGATTTGGCCGTAAGGGCAAATTGAGTCCGAGATTCATTGGGCCGTATGAGATCTCCGAACGAGTTGGCCCAGTTGCATATAGGTTGCTTTCACCCCCTGAACTCGAAAGGATCCACAACGTTTTTCATGTTTCGATGCTTCGACGTTACAGATCCGATCCTTCACACGTAATAAACCCCTTCGAGGTCGAAATTCAAGCTGATATGAGTTATGAAGAAGAACCGATTCGTATCTTATCTTGTGAAGTGAAAGAGTTGCGAAACAAAAGGGTTCCGTTAGTGAAAGTGTTATGGCTCAAACACGGAATGGAAGAAGCTACTTGGGAACCTGAGAACTCTATGAAAGAACGATACCCAAACCTAATTACCAGTAAGATTTTCGGGGATGAAAATTTCTTAAGTGGGGGAGAGTGTGACAGCCCTAAATTGACCCTAGTCGGAAAGTGGTTTTGGGACCACTAAACCGAGTCATAAAAAAATAATTAACCGTCCTAGTTGATGCTCATTATATGTACTTATGCATGTGTGAAAATTTCATGTTGAATTTTGTTAATTGTAAGTGAATTTTAGTAAATAGGACTTATGTGAGAAAATTTAGAAATGTGATAGGCAAATGTAAAGTGGCCTATTAATGCATGTTATAGAAATGGTGGGTTTGCATGTCAAATTGCCCAATATTTGAGCTAGTGGCCGGCCATGCTATGAGTGGAAACATGTCACAAACATGTTATGTTAGTGATGCATGTTAGGAACAATAAAATAAGGAGTATGGGTAATAAAGAAATGGAAAAAAGGAAAGAATGTGTGTGATTGTTTCTTCCCCTCCCCATTGCCGTGAATGTAAGAAAGAAAACAAAAAAAAAAGTGTCCATCTTTTTTCATTTCTCTTGGCCGAATGTTCTAAGGAAGAAAGAAAAACAAGTTGTGTTCTTTGGTTCTTCTTGGCTGAATTGAAAGGAAGAAGAAGGGAGTGAAGCAATCGGTCATCTTAGGTCACTATTAAGGTAAGGAAGTTTGTACTAGCTCTCGAAATTTTAGTTGATATTGAGTGAGTTATCAAGTGATTTTTGTAAACCATGTTGAAATTTTGATTTTGGGGTGAGTATGGTTTTCGGCTATAAAAGATTAATAAGGGTGATGGTTGTGTTTCATGCTAAACTTAGATAAATAATGGTCGTTTGCTTACATCTTGATATCTATCAGTTCCTTTCTTGGTTCTACCATAGACCCACGAAGTATATGTTTATTTGGTGTTGTTGGAGGTTTATGATAGAAGCTAATGAGTGAGAGTTTGATAGGTACTATGAGGTTAACTTCATGATTGTAAGCTTGTAAGTGGATGATGAAATTCATGCTTTGTGAGGTAAATGGTGTAGAGGAGCATTCGCATGAAAAAAAAAAGAAAATTTATGATATTAGTTGGAAGCTATTATAATGTACTTGTCATTGGTATGGGATAAATATATGAGATGTTATATCACCTTTGTTCGCTTTGCATATATATATATTTGCACATATGTTTGGTATGAATATATCATCTAAGGTATGTTTATATTGGTGTTTTATTATGAGATGATGGATGCTATTGATATAATATGTAATGCATTAGTTAGTAAAATGTATGTCATTTATATGTGGTACTAAGTATATAATTGGCCTCAATAGACATGCATATTCGGCCACATGAGATGGATTGGCGTTGCATGTATTCGGTTAGAGGCAAGCATATTGATGCTTTTATCTTGGCTTAGATAATCGGCTAAAAGGAAGTGTGGAATAATATGTCAAGTTGATTCATGATTTCATATGTATGTGACTTTAATGTCTAATGAATATATATGGGCTAAGTACCTTGAGTTCCTCTTTTCGATGCTCAAATGATTAAATCAATTTATTTGTTAAATTAAGCTCAAGAGCAAAGGGGAACTAGATCCGATAAAGGGAAGGAAAAAGTGGTCGAATAGCCATCGAAATTGTTCGACGAATCCGAGGTAAGTTTTTGAGTATAGAACTTAGATATTGATTAGATATGTTTTAGCAAATCAAATCATGTCTTTGTATGTGCTATTAGCCGAATTGCAAGTGTGATAAGTGTCTTGTGGTTTGAGGCTTTGGTAATGAAAATGAAATACGGATGCTGTCATGAATTTATTGATATATGTGCTTTGGTTTATTCGGATTATGAGTATCCGAGCTAAGTCCCGAAGGCTTTTTGTTTGCTAAGTGACCTATATCCGGACTAAGATCCGAAGGGCATTTGTGCGAGTTACTATTCCCGCGAGGTTACAGCTCC